>NC_042981.1:34869138-35058810 GCF_901001165.1 Salmo trutta
GTTCTCCTTTGAGACAACATATGGATAAATAGAAATACACAATGTACTTAAGGTACACAGACAACAATTTCAGCAGTCATGTCATACAAAGACACAGTATCCTAAGCTCCCAAAGCCTTCTTGTGTCTCATCCCATTAGTTTACAGGGTGTCACTCACTCTACAACACACACCTTGGGCTTATTTGGGAGGGCACAATGTTAGAAATATATTTTGTAGAACAGACTCTTGTCTCAGAATCAGCAATTGTGTCAGTTCTACACAAAATATATCTATCTAGAATGTGCTAATGTATCAACCTTCTGAACAAACACCAGACTGCAGCCTTCCCCTGGAGGTGGGGAGGAGTGAGCTAACATTACAACACAAAACACAAACATTTAAAACAAACAAAGACCAGTGCATCCAGGCTAAATCAGCAAGCAGTCCAGAGCAGAGCAGGGCCAGACCAGTGGTGGCTAGACCCAGGCATGCAGAGGGAGGAGGAGGTACGGTCTCCATACTAGGAAGACCTTTAGCTGGGAATGTCTGCACTGTGGTTACGGTTGCCATATTTGTGGTGGATGATGAGGAGGACGATGCCCAGGAAGAAGCAGACTGAGCCCACGGTGATGTAAGCGATGCCCAGGAAGGGGTTCTTGCCGCCCATCCAGGAGATGGTGCTCAGGATCATACGCTTCCTGCCCTCGAAGCTCCGCACGGGATAATCTGAGTTCATATGGTTAAAGGAAAAGACATCTGGAATGATACAGATGTGTCAGTGAATGTTTTGTATCATGTGAACTGTAAAACAAAATATATATATATATATATACATATATATATATATATATATATATATATATATATATATATATATATATATATATATATATATATATACACACACACACACACACACACATTTTTTTAAACAATACAGATCAACTACAGTGAACATTGTCAAAGATGGAGTTGGACATAGGTTGACAATTGTAATTATAACTAAATGGAATAAGTGTATAACTGAACACAAACTCATGTCTCTATGCCTTCTATGTGCAATGTTCTCTCAATAGAAACCTATATGCCTGCCATGAACCTCCATGTTGTGATTTACTGCGATCTTTCTCAAAAGGATACTGTAGGTGACCTCCAGGATGTACTGTCCTAGGGGCAGAGTCGGGGTCATGTTGGGCTTCTTATGGATGATGCGGTACAGCTTGCGGAAGGTGGGCAGGGCAGCTGTCCTCATCCACACAATGAAATCCTCATTTATGAAGCCATTGTTGTCAGGGTCTGAAGGGTCCAGCTCATAGACAGACTTCCTCCAGTTGACAGGTTTGCTTGTGCCTGAAGGAGGAAAAAGGCCTAGTTAGTCATGATCATTTGATTACTACTAGGCAGTTGTGTCATTTTGCATGGTTTGCAAATCACCTTGGAAAACTACAGTGAGGTTGTCATTTCCACCAGGGTTCCTAAACTTCACATGCTTGTCTGTCCACCATGCAATACCCTTCTTTACCAGAGGAATCGCAGTTCTGGAGCCATTGGGGTCAATGTAATACAGCTCCAGAGTGTCTGATGAGAAACACAGTACCACATGGCAATCAACAGCAAGACAGGTCTCTTAAGTAGTAGACCAACAGTGATGTGCTACATGGTAAACTAAAGCAAAACCACTTCAACCTACAAAAAATAATAATAAAAAAATAAAATAAGACAAGACTCCATATACAAGAGTTGGCCCAAATTGGCAGACACGTATCTAAATAGCATTGTAAGTAAGTAAGTACAGGAAAATATGCTAAGATTGTGGTTGAGCATTAGTGTGTAGTATTGTTACTTGACTCCTGTGCTGGAAATGGGACAACCATTTGCTAAGAGAAAATGTATCCCTCTGGTCTTACCATTGAAGAGGCTGTTGGCGATTGCACCACATGGAGCGATAGGCTTTTCGTCACTGGTGCGGTACGGCTCACATTCCTTGCTGGGGCTCTGTAAAGAGTGTCAAGATGTTTAAGTGCAATTGCAGGTTGTTGAAATCAAACAATTAGACATTACATTGAATGGATGTAGGCCTATGTTCTCTCTACTAAGTGCACCTGTAAACATACCTTCAGAGAAGCTTTGTCTCCGTTCAACTGGCTGTCATCTCTGGACTTCACATAGCGTCTGTGATTCTGATAGAAGTTTGACAATCCGTAGTACATGAACACGTTGCTCTAGAGGGGAAGAATTGCAGATTAAGGACCAATGAATTAGTTTAGTTATTCATCGGATGAGAGAGTAGGCCTTCATAAGACAATGCAACAACGTTGCAACCCTAAGATGAAAGAGCAGGGGGTTGGGTGAGTCTAAAGGAATTCCTGCAATCAATAACATCCCCCTATAAAAGCTATGTGTGTGTGAAATAACTTTCAGGACAATGTTTTAAAATAGTAATGATCGATTCTGAGGAAAGAGCCTGACCATTAAAAGGAAGAAAAAGAAAAAAAAAAAAGAAAAAAAAAAAAAAGAAACACACCCAACACCAATTTACAGTGTTAAATAACACTGTGTGAACTATATTTTTGTGAACAAATGTTTCATTTTGGAGTTGAAAATTAAAAAATCTCACCCTGTTCAACCTGCAGATTGATGTGCCTAACAGAGGAGTGCATTCTGAGCGATTCTGGGACAACGAGCGCTCCCCTTTTAAAGAGTGAATAGGAGTCGATTGGGCGCTAGCTCAAACTCAACATAACAAATATTTCCCAAGATATGAGATAATTAACGTGCCATCTGTAGTATCGTATAGCTTTGCAATCATGACATTACGTATTTTCAAGGAAAATAGGCACGTTTCTCAACATACAGTGCCTTCAGAAAGTATTCAGAACTCTTGACCTTTTCCACATTTTGTTAGGTTACAGCCTTATTATAAAATAATTTCGCCCCCCCCACTCAATCTACACACAACACCTCATAACGACAAAGCAAAAACAGGTTAAGAAATGTGTGCTAATTTATATTTAAAAACTAACAAACCATTACATTTACACAAGAATTCAGACCCTTTACTCAGTACCTTGTTGAAGCACCTTCTTGGGTATGACGCTACAAGCTTGGCACACCTGTACTTGGGGAGTTTCTCCCATTTTTCTCTGCAAATCCTCTCAAGCTCTACCAGGTTGGATGGGGAGCACAGCTATTTTCCGGTCGGGTTCAAGTCCGGGCTCTGGCTGGGCCACTTAAGGACATTCAGAGACTTGTCCCAAAGTCACTCCTGCGTTGTCTTGGCTGCGTGCTTAGGGTTATTGTCCTGTTGGAAGGTGAACCTTGGCCCCAGTCTGAGGTCCTGAGTGCTCTGGAGCAGGTTTTAAAATCAAGGACCTCTCATCTTTGCCTTGATCCTGACTAGTCTCCCAGTCCCTGCCGCTGAAAAACATTCCCACAGCATGATGCTGCCACCACACTTCACCATATGGATGGTGCCAGGTTTCCTCAAGACGTGATGCTTGGCATTCAGGCCAAAGAGTTTAATCTTGGTTTCACCTCCCTGACCAAGGCCCTTCTCCCCCGATTGCTCAGTTTGGCCAGGAGGCCAGCTCTAAGAAGAGTCTTGGTGGTTCAAAACTTCTTCAATTTAAGAATGTAGGAGGCTATTGTGTTCTTGGGGACTTTTAATGCTGTGTACATTTTTTGGTACACTTCCCCAGATCTTTGCCTCGGCACAATTCTGTCTGAGCTCTATGGACAAGTCCTTCGACCTCATGGCTTGGTTTTTGCTCTGACATGCACTGTCAACTGTGAGACCTTATATAGACAGGTGTGCGCCTTTCCAAATCATGTCCAATCAATTGAATTTACCACAGGTGGACTCCAATGAAGTTGCAGAAACGTTTTAAGGGTGATCAAATGGAAAACAGGATGCACCTGAGCTCAATTTCAAGTCTCATAGCAAAGGGCCTGAATACTTTTGTAAATAAGGCATCCGTTTTTTATTTTTAAAACATTTGCAAACATTTCTAAAAACCTGTTTTAGTTTTGTCATTATGGGGTATTGTGTGTACCACTGTAGATCGCAGATAAGTATTTTGTTATTTAATCCATTTTAGGTTAAGGCTGTAACATAACAAAATGTGGATAAAGTCAAGGGGTCTGAATACTTCCCTAAGGCACTTTGTGAAGGGATTGCGTGACGATTATCTTAGCAACCATGTGATACATAATGACAACGTGAACGCGACTGGTTGACAGTGCTGGGTGGGGCATTATATTCATTCATATCTCCTTTCTATAATATCTTTGGCAATGGCACCATGCAATTCACCCTGGACTAAAGAGGCAGATAATAGGAAAAATGTGCTAGACCCTCCGTTAAATTACCCATTTCTCAAGGTAGGAATATTGCAAAAACTTTGATCGACAGGCTCACTCAAGAGAAGACATCCTATTGAAATCTGACATGTATTATACACGTTTTTGTCATCTAAAAGTCATATTCCTATTAACTTCCAGTGTAGTGAGTAACTTTATCACGGTGCTACGTCATACCGGGCGGTTTACTGCCTGCTTGAACGCCAATAACTCAGACACACATGAAATGACCTAGGGAATCGACAGAATATTGCTGAGAGATGCACAAAAAACAATAACATTCAAAATGGGTGAACCTTTCAAGTATTTCTAAACAGAGCCGATAAAGTGTAACTAATGGACAACAAACGTTAGTTGCCCAGTCTCTGAGCGTTAGAGATGTCAACGATGATGAGTATGGAATCCCTGATTCAAACTCCCATTAGACAGCTCTGCAAGCATTATAAATGTGAAAATACATTCGTTACTCACCAAATATGGCGTTTCACTGAGCAACCATCTTAAATGTACTCCCATTACGCCCGGAATGTACATCCCAAAAAGGTCTAAATAAAAAAAATTACAACCAACTGAGAAAATGCCTCTTCGGCACCTCCAATGTATTGGGCTGCTGTAGACTTCCGACCTGTACATGGAAGTAATGAGTGATTTAAAATTGGAGATACCAAATAGGATTTTTTGGAAGTACCCATACTGGCCGTAACAGGAGTAAATTAAGATAGTTTCTCAGCTATCCATATTTGCTGAGCAATGGGAATATTTTGACAATGTTTGGAGAGCTGTCGAATGGGAGTTTGAGTAGGAGCTTCCTAGGAGTTAAAGGTCCAATGCAGCCGTTTTTATCTCAATACCAAATCATTTCTAGGTAACTAAGTTCATTACTGTGATTGTTTTCAATTAAAATGGTCAAAAAGAAAAATAGATTCTTAGCAAAGAGCAATTTCTAAAGCAATTTTTTTTCTAGGACTGTCTGGGAATGGTTTGAGTGGGGAGGGGAAAACTGAAAAGTAGTTATTGCCAGAGAGGTTTAGAACTCTTATTGGTCTATTAACTATTTATAATTTGTATTTGTTGTTTACACTGTTTGAAATGGTCGGAAAAAAAGATTAAAATCACACATACTGTAATAAGCACACAGAGCTTGCTGCTCCTACCCTCCATGTCATTATTATCATTAGTAGGCCAACATCCATTAATACAATTCAAGTCCCTAAAAATAGAAATCAACTTGGCAAGACTTTATTGTCCTGCTAATAGCCCATCATGGGTGGACGGGCTTCTTTTGTATCCCAATGTATTGAATGAATGTATGAATTACAGTCATTTACCATTCTCATTCTCGGAGTGGAAACGTTGACAGCGTTCACAACCTGCTACACTTATGAAAAACAAATGTTTGAAAACATGTTTTCAAAATGCCTCCAGCTCACATTGCAGAGACAGAAATTTTAGGATTTTTGTTTGGTGAATTATGATTAATTGGCATATTTGTAGGGTTTGTTGCATTTCTCATTGTATCTGGATGGTCAGATATAAAAATAAGTTTTGATCACCAATTAGCTATGAGGGTTCTCGGGTGGCTATTATCAATTTAATGGCTCAAGTCGAGAACTGAAATATATTATTGAATTAGATTTAAATGAACTATTTCAAAATGCATACAGTTGAAGTCGGAAGTTTAAATACACCTGAGCTAAATACATTTAAACTCCGTTTTTCACAATTACTGACATTTAATCCTAGTAAAAATTCCCTGTTTTAAGTCAGTTAGGATGACCACTTTATTTTAAGAATGTGGCTTTAGAAGCTTCTGATTGACTCAAATGATGGCAATTGGCCTATTGGAGGTGTACCTGTGGATGTATTTCAAGGCCTACCTTCAAACTCAGTGCCTCTTTGCTTGACATCATGGGAAAAATCTAAAGAAATCAGCCAAGGCCTCAGAAAACAACTGTAGACCTCCACAAGGCTGGTTCATCCTTGGGAGCAATTTCCAAACGCCTGAAGGTACCACGTTCATCTGTACAAACAATAGTGCGCAAATATAAACATCATGGGACCACGCAGCCGTCATACCACCCCAGGAAGGAGACGCGTTCTGTCTCCTAGAGATGAACCTACTTTGGTGTGAAAAGTGCAAATCAATCCCAGAACAACAGCAAAGGACCTTGTGAAGACGCTGGAGAAAACAGGTACAAAAGTATCTATAGCCACAGTAAAACGAGTCCTATATCGACATAACCTGAAAGGCCGCTCAGCAAGGAAGAATCCACTGCTCCAAAAGCGCCATAAAAAAGCCAGACTACGGTTTGCAACTGCACATGGGGACAAAGATCGTACTTTTTGGAGAAATGTTCTCTGGTCTGATGAAACAAAAATAGAACTGTTGGGCCATAATGACCATCGTTATGTTTGGAGGAAAAAGGGGGAGGCTTGCAAGCTGAAGAATACCATCCCAACTGTGAAGCATCATGTTGTGGGGTTGCTTTGCTGCAGGAGGGATTGGTGCACTTCACAAAATAGATTGCATCATGAGGAAAGACAATTATGTGGATATATTGAAGCAACATCAGTCAGGAAGTTAAAGCTTGGTCGCAAATGGATCTTCCAAATGGACAATGACCCCAAGCATATTTCCAAAGTTGTGGCAAAATGGCCTAAAGACAACAAAGTCAAGGTACTGGAGTGGCCATCACAAAGCCCTGACCTCAATCCTATAGAAAATTTGTGAGCTGAACTGAAAAAGCATGTGCGAGCAAGGAGGCCTACAAACCTGACTCAGTTACACCAGCTCTGTCAGGAGGAATGGGCCAAAATTTTCCCAAATTATTGTGGGAAGCTTGTGGAAGTTAAACAATGTAAAGGCAATGCACCCAAATACACTCAATTAGTATGTAAACTTCTGATCCATTGGGAATGTGATGAAATAAATAAAATCTGAAATAATTCTGTACTATTATTCTGACATTTCGCATTCTTAAAATAAAGTAGTGATCCTAACTGAAAAACTGAGTTTAAATTATTTCGCTATGGTACGTGTAAACTTCCGAATTCTACTGTATATAAATCATTACCTATAAATGTGGATTATAATAAATTTACATTTGATGAATCTTTCATTAGGGCAAAGCAGGTCTGTGATATTGATACATTTCCAACTTTAGTCTTGGACCAGGTGAACTGTTGTGTCCACATTTGGTCTGATAATTGCCCCATAATCTCCAAAGAGTTCTTCAATTGATACTTCTATATCTATCTATCCATAAATAATTAATTAGTTCAAGCATTTTACTTATAACATTAAAAATAAATGAAGGGGGCCTTGAATAATTAAACAATAAATGAACCGCAACATGAGTCTTGTGTTCATACTGTATTTCACAACGGGTGTTTGTGGGTGTTTGGAGTTGCCTATACTGTACGCGATTGAGCAAAAATAGGCTTACTCTTTATTTATTAAGGCTACATTATTCCACAGCCTAATTGTAGCCTAACCAATATCCTAAAGGAAATTCAGTGAAAAGAAAAATCTGACATTGACATCAAGGGTGGATGGCTTCTTTTCGATCGACCAAGATTTTATTTTGGTCAGGGACAGCCCTAAACTCAACATCTCAAATGGCGAGACGGATTCGCTACCACAAGGACAGACTTTATTAGTGTGTTTGTCACTTTGACATCTGCTGATGTAAAAAGGGCTTTATAAATACATTTGATTGATGATGTGTGTCGGGAGCATGTAGTCCGGCATTGCCCACGTTTTTATATATATATTTTTATGTAAAAATAATGTTTAGAATGTAAAATAATGTCAATACATAATGCCATTGTGTAGGCTTATTAAAAAGATGCATTACTCTTAAAGTGGTAACGCATACTTTCTTGTTGCATACATTTGGGGGGGGGGGGGGGGGTACCTTCTACTGTGAGCTAACGCACTTCTGTACATCCCGCTGTAATGTACAATTGACCTTATTTTAGCGCCCAAAAAAAACGTAATACTTTCAGGCCAACTGTAATATGAATACCATTGTAAAGCACAATTTGTACCCTTTACAGCAAAATCAATGACGAGACCTTCATGCTGCCCGTCTCTGCATGATTGAAGAAGGCAATGAGCTCCGTAGGGTCTTTAAAAATGGCGGGTGGGGAAGTGAAACCTTCTGCGCGATAGGGAAAGAGGGAAATAAGCCGTGTGGGGAAACTGCTTTTTTCCACCCGATCTGTCCAACTTATCACCTCTAAAATGTAAATAAAACACTATTAAGAGTTTATATAACGTGTCATTACATACCTATTTGATGTTTTGTGCCAAATTTGAATCAGGTTTTTGGGGCGGTGCTAAAGTTATCTTCAGAAGTAAACAGCGGCTATTGCAGCTTTTTGAGAGTCATGATGGCTTGCAGTGATGACGCAAAAAATGAACGCATTCAGTTGTACAAGTGACTAGGTATCCCCCCACACCCTGTCCCTTTCTTATTTTTAAACTGCGAGAGAAGTGCTACACCTGTTGGAGGCTGTACGACACAGAATGAGTTGCTTTACGTGTGCTGTACGTTATGTCATGACACGTCACAATTTAACGTACAGCGTCAGAGGGGTTGGTTTTTTCAACTTTTCGCCAAAACTATCGAGCCATTACCATGTCGATTAATGCTTGAATAGAAACGTAGTTCACCCCCCAGATTTTGATGCCAACACAGTTGCTACAGTCCCATTAGTTTTCATTGCAGCCTCGTTTGAATGCCGCGTTTGCGCAAATTTGTACGGAATGTGGTTAGTCTTGCCATACTCCTGCATGGCAAGCGGTACCGGAGCGCCAAGTCTAGGACCAAAAGGCTTCTCAACAGTTTTTACACCAAGCCATAAGAATCCTGAACAAGTAATCAAATAGCTGGCCAGACTATTTGCATTGTCTCTTCCCCCCCCCCCCCAAGCCCTCTTTTATGCTGCTGCTACTCTCACTTTAACCATACCTAAAAGTACATACTACCTCAATTAGCCCGACTAACCGGTGCCTGTATATAGCCCTCCTACTGTTATTTTTCACTGTCTTTTTGCTGTTGTTTTTATTTCTTTACTTATCTATTGTTCACCTAATACCTATTTCTTACTTAAAAAATAATAATAAAATCACACTGTTGGTTAGAGGCTGTAAGTAAGCATTTCACTGTAAGGTCTACACCGGTTGTATTCGGCGCATGTGACAAATAAACTTTGATTTGATCCGCAAACACTAACATCAATTATTGAATGATTAGCCTTCACTTTTAACTGTGATTATACAGTAGTTTGGGGACCGTAAAGGTTGCAGGTTCTGCTCAGCTTACCTCAAATGGTTGATCCAGAGAGAAGGGGACAGAGCAGGTACATGGCTTTGTGCTGTTCCAGCTGTAGCTTTGAGAGCAGTTATAGCACGGACTTGACATGTCAACACCAGTGTAATCGATCTGTAAAGTAAGGAGATGATCAATGACACTTATGTGTATATAAATAAGTGTTATACACTAAATACAGACAAGAACTGAAAGATAGCTAGCCAAACAGAGCTAGCTATCAATTGGCTACTTCCTGTTTTGTTGCCTTGCTAGTTAACGTTACCTCTAACTCTTTGATGTTGTTTGATGTCACGAATAGGCCAATGCCGATTGGGATAAAGATGAGACCAATGACAAAAAAAGCAGGAAGAACAGTGCCCGCTGTCAAAATAGGTTGCCAAGCGGGCAGTCTTTGTTGTTTGAACGCAGTGTTGTCCGGCTTTTTATTTTTCACAGTTCCTGCTCCTCCATGGGCAATAGCAGCAGGCTGGTGCCCGTCCTCTTCCTTAGCGTTGTAGTTAGACGCCATCATGGCTGCAGTTCTCGTCGAGCAAAATAATCCACACTGTCAACAATAGTGACAGCTGGCTATGTCGCGAGAATGCGATTGATTGATTCCCTTAGAAACGAAAGTTATCTTCTCTATAATGTTACGTAACATTAAATGTAATCATGTAAAAAATACAAATTGCTTTGGAGAGGATTTCGATCTACTGCGAAAGTAGGCAACTAAGGATGAGATGGAATCAGGAAGCTCTTAAACCAATGGTGTTGCACGTGATCAGTTGAGAGCACTCCCCTTTTGTGCAAAAAAAATAAAAAGACACTCACTATCCCATGAGGCCATATAAATGAATCAGAAAAATGTTTTCCCTGTGTAAGGCAGAGAGGTTCGAAACTCTGAAGTCATTCTAACAGAATATGTTCAATGATTGTATAAATCCTATACAACAGTGTAATCAATAATTTTGAATTGATCACTTTATTGTGTCACTCAGTGTTTCAGGACATATCATATGAACTGTCCCTCGCCATCATTGGAGGATACATGCACTCAAAGACTTGACCTAACTAAAGCTAGGCTACTCATGATGATGTATACATTACTATTATTATGATTATTACTATTATGATTATCCTCATAGGATTTCAGTGATGCAGTACATGCAGGGGCTAACTGGGACCAGAAATCGCCTCTGGCATATCTAACCCATTTTTTTCCCTTGAGGCCCATTTTATTCCTTGAAGCCCCCATTATTAGCCAGATAATTATCATTTTGCAAAAAATAAACAAATTAGACAGGCCCACTGGGAGAAAAATGGACGAGCCAAGATGGTCAGTCTGCTCCCGAATACATGTAATCTCAATTAAATGTATATGATGTGCCTAATCAGACTTCCCTGAAGTCCCTCTGGGAGAAATTACATTATTCTATTCTATTTTCTTGCATTCCATTCTATTTACCGATGTTCACTGACTGTAATTTGTGACGTAAAGTGGCCTAATATGATTGTGGCGTTATACGGAACCCACCGTATTGTTAAATACTTGATTCTGATTGGCTGAAAATACATTTTAGAGTTTCAATTATAAATAAGGGTTTCCTTTGATATTATCAGTATGATTCACTTTACAGAGCGTGTGTCTGAGGTAAATGGCCCTGTGCTTTTATCTGCCCAACGGTATCTTCGCTCAGGATTGGATAGGCCTTTTGTGTAAGTGTGTGCAAGGTAAGCATATGGGTTAAGCTGTAATTACTACTTTTAATGTTTTAGTTCAAAAGGCTCAGTCAAAACAACAAACTTTTGCAATCACTTGACTTGAGTAACTTGAGTTGAACGAAATTGCAACTTTACATTCCGACCTGGACAGGTGGCCTTGCAACACGGGAATGTACATTTACCCAGACACTGACTCATGCAATGCATTATACATAGCCTAATGATATCTATGCATATTACTGGCTCATTCTAATATAGCCCAGGGTCTCATAGTCCAAAATCAGCTTTGGCCATTGGAATGATCATTGACTTAACATTACAAATTACCATGACAATAATACATCACAATAGTTATTATTTTTCTATGTTTTCCAGGCCCAAAACATATTGTAGCCTGGAGGCTTGTCTTTTCTGATGTAGCAGTCATTCCATTGCTGACCCAGATAGGATGTGTATCACATAAAGGATTAGCTTAATCTAGAATCATGGATACCTTTCCTGTATTTAGTCAGTCACCAGATTATTTACTTACCTCAGAAGGACCCCTGAGATTGCAATATCTGGAAGCACTGTCTCATGTAGAATTGTTATTGTTCTTTCTCTGAAATGTTTACTTGACTGTTTCATTAAGGTCAGCGCATCACAATCTGAAACTATTGGGCAAACTTGGGACAATGTTGTTCAAAATAACAGGGGACAATGTTCGCATGGCGGTAAGCACTCAAAAAGGACAAGAAAGAGGATTTTGACACCCACCATCTCAGATAATTGTTATGAAATTTCTGTTGTTAGAAACTGCTAAGATTAGCATTCCTGCAACATTATTTTGTTGAAATATAATTTGATCTCTGAGAAATTAAGCTATTTGATTGCACCCAAATTTGGCCATTTTAATTTATGGGATTCATATAATATTCAATAAATATAGTACCTAACATCTGATTTGGATCAGACTTTTCTCGAACAATGTGTAATGTGGTCTGTGTGTAGCTTGTGTAGAGGAGTTAGGCGCAGGACAGCAGATATGAGTAAATAAACGTTATTTACTCAAAAATAGGCAAATACAATACACTAACGCAAGCCCATATAACGGACCGTAAAACATACAAACAATCACTCACAAAAAAACATGGGGGAACAGAGGGTTAAATAATGAACAAGTAATTGGGGAAGTGAAACCAGGTGTGTAAAACAAAGACAAAACAAATGGAAAATGAAAAGTGGATTGGCGATGGCTAGAAGGCCGGTGACGTCGACCGCCGAATGCCGTCCGAAAAAGGAGAGGGTCCGACTTCGGCGGAAGTCGTGACACAATGAGTTAGACATCAGGAATCCAAAGAAATGTTCAAAAGCCACCTACAGACCCTTCAGACCCCACGCCAATCACACCCCAACAACAACTATATAGTTTCAGTTTTATATGTCTGAAAAGTAGTATGGAGCTATGGCTCAGGGTGTTGTTTCTTCAACCTATGCAATGTATGTGTTCAGATAAATTAGTCATTGAAGTTGTTGGGTTTATGTCCCATTCTACATCCTGATATTACCACTAGATGGCGTTGTTCCAGATGATTTAGTCTATGGACAAGGTATGAGAGAAATCCATTTGTTGTTTTTTTGTCCACTGTTTCAAATGAAAACTTTTTAGCATTTGCGGCACAAAGCGGAATACGTGGAATGGTATCAAATACAGTACATCAAACATGGTTTCCATGTGTTTGATGCCATTCCATTCGCTTCGTTCCAGCTATTATTATGTGCCGTACTTCCCTCAGCAGCCTCCACTGATAAAAATTAATTTTGTTACTCAACGATATTACTTATAGATGATTTGGATATGAAGCACGGAAATGCTAATATAGGTACCATTGATTTGCATTGGATTTGTGCAGCAAATGCTAAAAAGTTAGCATTTGAAACAGTGGACAACAAAACCAATGCATGGATTTCTGTCATACCTTGTCCCAGGGGCGTAACTTTGGTTTTAGAAGTGGTGGGGACAGAATTATTATTATTATTTATTTAAAACATTTAGGGGCTGCTATATTGCAGATAGATGGTGGCTTCAATCAATGTAATTGTCTGCATCATTTCCAATCCCCCATATATTTATTTGTAAATATATATTTAAACATTTGTACACTGCTCAAAAAAATAAAGGGAACACTTAAACAACACAATGTAACTCCAAGTCAATCACACTTCTGTGAAATCAAACTGTCCACTTAGGAAGCAACACTGATTGACAATAAATTTCACATGCTGTTGTGCAAATGGAATAGACAACAGGTGGAAATTATAGGCAATTAGCAAGACACCCCCAATAAAGGAGTGGTTCTGCAGGTGGGGACCACAGACCACTTCTCAGTTCCTATGCTTCCTGGCTGATGTTTTGGTCACTTTTGAATGCTGGCGGTGCTTTCACTCTAGTGGTAGCATGAGACGGAGTCTACAACCCACACAAGTGGCTTAGGTAGTGCAGCTCATCCAGGATGGCACATCAATGCGAACTGTGGCAAGAAGGTTTGCTGTGTCTGTCAGCGTAGTGTCCAGAGCATGGAGGCGCTACCAGGAGACAGGCCAGTACATCAGGAGACGTGGAGGAGGCCGTAGGAGGGCAACAACCCAGCAGCAGGACCGCTACCTCCGCCTTTGTGCAAGGAGGGGCAGGAGAAGCACTGCCAGAGCCCTGCAAAATGACCTCCAGCAGGCCACAAATGTGCATGTGTCTGCTCAAACGGTCAGAAACAGACTCCATGAGGGTGGTATGAGGGCCCGACGTCCACAGGTGGGGGTTGTGCTTACAGCCCAATACCGTGCAGGACGTTTGGCATTTGCCAGAGAACACCAAGATTGGCAAATTCGCCACTGGCGCCCTGTGCTCTTCACAGATGAAAGCAGGTTCACACTGAGCACGTGACAGACGTGACAGAGTCTGGAGACGCCGTGGAGAACGTTCTGCTGCCTGCAACATCCTCCAGCATGACCGGTTTGGCGGTGGGTCAGTCATGGTGTGGGGTGGCATTTCTTTGGGGGGCCGCACAGCCCTCCATGTGCTCGCCAGAGGTAGTCTGACTGCCATTAGGTACCGAGATGAGATCCTCAGACGGGTGTGACAAGGGTGTGAGACCATATGCTGGTGCGGTTGGCCCTGGGTTCCTCCTAATGCAAGACAATGCTAGACCTCATGTGGCTGGAGGGTGTCAGCAGTTCCTGCAAGAGGAAGGCATTGATGCTCTGGACTGGCCCGCCCGTTCCCCAGACCTGAATCCAATTGAGCACATCTGGGACATCATGTCTCGCTCCATCCACCAACGCCACGTTGCACCACAGACTGTCCAGGAGTTGGCGGATGCTTTAGTCCAGGTCTGGGAGGAGATCCCTCAGGAGACCATCCGCCACCTCATCAGGAGCATGCCCAGGCGTTGTAGGGAGGTCATACAGGCACGTGGAGGCCACACACACTACTGAGCCTCATTTTGACTTGTTTTAAGGACATTACATCAAAGTTGGATCAGCCTGTAGTGTGGTTTTCCACTTTAATTTTGAGTGTGAGTCCAAATCCAGACCTCCATGGGTTGATAAATTGGATTTCCGTTGATTATTTTTGTGTGATTTTGTTGTCAGCACATTCAACTATGTAAAGAAAAAAGTATTTAATAAGATTATTTATTTCATTCAGATCTAGGATGTGTTGTTTAAGTGTTCCCTTTATTTTTTTGAGCAGTATATTTTCCTTTTCCCCTAATACCATCTCTCCCCTAATTGGAGTAAACTAATGGACAATAACACTTAAGCCTTTATTTCCAGCTTATATACATTTGACAGCCATAGTATATTTTACAATAGTTATCTTTTGTTTGTTTTTAGTCCCATTCAGCTCCACTCAACCCCTCCAATCTTTCTCTGAACACCATCCAGTTTTGATTGCCATATATTTTTCAACTGTGCTGTGATGTTTCACAGAAGTTCTAAACCTCTCTATTCTCATAGATTCTACATATTGTAAATGAAAAATAATTGTTTTTGCTCCGAGACTATTATATTTTTGATCTTTTTAATTCACGATTTAATTCACCTAGCAGTGCTATTTGCAGAGGTGGACATAATTTGGAAGGGGGTCTGGGGGTCCTCCCATTTTTGGGGGCATCTAAAGCACATTTCCTGCATTTCTACACAATTTAATATGACCCATGGCCCTTCTAGCCATCTATATTTAGAACAACAAAAAGTAAGCAGTAATGCCCACAGTCATCAAGCTAGGTAAGAGATGATTAAATATGTTAAATGATTGATAAGACTGAACTCGATCCATGATAATTCAATAATCAATATTGTGTTGCACCTTTAACCAATAGCCTAACAAATAAAGTAAAAATACTTCACTTTTGATTGTCTTTAAGACATCCTCTATATCAAATTTCAGCCAGATCGCCCAGCCAACCTGAGCCGCCTTCACGCCAACCCCCACTCGTCTAGTCAATAACTGAACTCTCTCACCAACTTCCTTTCCATTTTTGTTATGTCTCAATGGAAAGGTTTGGAAAACAAAAGTTGAATGAAAACACACATGCATCTACACATTAACACACAGGAACAATGCACCCTCCATATAATTCATATTATATGCCTAATAGTACTGTAGAGCACTTTTTACTTGCACACAATATAGCTGGGTCACCCCGTCTTGCCCTTAGAGGCCCACGGCCCTGTAACGCCCCAACCCAAGACAACCCACTCAGCTTTAGGATCTTAGTGAAACATTAATTATTGGTTTCAGGTGTGTTAGACCAAGGCCAGAGTGACAACAGTAAAGCAGACCCCCAGGGCTAGGACTGAGAAGCCCAGCAGCTAGAGATTGCCTAAATAGGTATCTCCCCTGATGTGGGCATGTTTTCAATACAGACTCCTTTTGTCGTACAGTATTCCATATACTAAGGCATCCAGACCTTATGAAAGTAGCACAGTATACCTTTATTCTTATAACACATCTAGTGATACTGTACATAACTTGACATACATACATAACAAAACTTCTTCCATACCTTGTGGGAGGATAACCATCCTTCCAATTAATGGCAATGCATTTATTAGCCACTATAAATGCTAGGTTACACAGTTTCTTCTGATAACAGTCACCAGTATCAACATTTCCAAGCAAACAAAAACAGGGAGAAGGGAGAATCTGTAGACATAATGAGATTAAAGAAAATACTCTTTGCCAGAATTCCGCCAGCCTTCACAAGATCACAACATATGCAAATACAGTGCATTCGAAAAGTATTCAGACCCCTTGACTTTTTACCCCCAAAATTACTTTATAGCCTTATTCTAAAATTGATTCAATATTAAATCAATCTACACACAATACCCAATAATGACAAAGTAAAAACAGGATTTTAGAAATACCTTATTCAAATCAGAATTCAGACCCTTTGCTATGAGACTCGAAATTGAGATCAGGTGCACCCTGTTTCCATTGATCATCCTTGAGATGTTTCTACAACTTGATTGGAGTCCACCTGGGGTAAATTATAATGATTGGACATGATTTGGAAAGGCACATAAGGTCTACATAAGGTCCCACAGTTGACAGTGCATGTTAGACCAAAAACCAAGCCATGAGATCGAAGGAATTGTCTGTAGAACTCCGAGACAGGATTGTGTCGAGGCAGAGAACATAGTGGCCTCCATCATTCTTCAATGGAAGAAGTTTGGAACCATCAAGACTTTTCCTAGAGCTGGCCTCCTTCCAAATTGAGCTATCGAGGGAGAAGGACCATGGTTAGGGAGGTGACCAAGAACCTGATGGTCACTCTGATAAAGCTCCAGAGTTCCTCTGTGGAGATGGGAGAACCTTCCAAAAGGACAACCATCTCTGCAGCACTCCACCAATCAGGCTTTACGGTAGAGTGGCCAGATGGAAGTCACTCCTCAGTAAAAGGCACATGAAAGCCCGTTTGGCTTTCACCTGAAGACTGCAAACCATGAGAAACAAGATTCTCTGATCTGATGAAACCAATATTGAACCGCCAGCGGGACACCTGTCGACAACTTCCGGCGAAATTGAAGGCTGCACAATTCAAATAAATAATCATAAAAATTATGCATATTAAACATTCAGGTACATATAAGTGTCTTATCGGTTAAAAGCTTAAAGTCTTGTTCATCTAACTGCATTGTCTTATTTACAATAGGCTTTACAGCGAAAGCATGCCATGCGATTGTTTGATGAAGCGCCCCACATCAAAATATTTTTCAACCAGCACAGGCTTCATAAAAATCACAAAGAGTGATTAAATATTCACTTACTTTTTGAAAACCTTCCTCTGATTTGCAATCCAAAGGTTCCCAGGTACAACATGCATGGTCGTTTAGTTAGATAAAAATCCTTCTTTATATCCCAAAAAGTCAGTTTAGTTGGTGCCATCGATTTGAGTAAACCACTCGTTCAACATGCAGAGAAAGGAATCCAAAAAACAAGTCAAAATATGTTTCTTTTTAATCCTCAGGTACCCTAAAATGTAATTAAACTATAATATTTCATACGGAAAGAAGTATGTTCAATAGAAAAGCAAAATAAGCAGGTGCGTGTCCACTTCGTCGCGCACGCACAGACTGATTTCCAACTCTGACTCCCAGTACCAAACTCAAAATTCAAACAAAAGACTGTTGACATCTAGTTGAAGCCATAGGAATTGCAATCTGGGAGCTGGAATTGCATATGCCCCATAGCGTGGGCGTGGGCTTTCAAAAAAAAACCATTCCGTTTGGTTTTTCTTTGGATTTACTCCTACCATATCAATTGTGTTATAGTCTCATACATTATTTTAACATTTCTACAAACTTCAAAGTGTTTTCTATCCAATGGTACCAATTATATGCATATCCTGGCTTCTGGGCCTAAGTAACAGGCAGTTTACTTTGGGCACGTCAGTCAGACAGGAAGTGGAGAAAAATAGACCCTAGCCTGAAGAAGCCTGAATGCCAAGCGTCACATCTGGAGGAAACCTGGCACCATCTCTACTGTGAAGCATGGTGGTGGCAGCATCAGCTGTGGGGATGTCTTCCAGCAGCAGGGACTGGGAGACTAGTCAGGATCGAGGGAAATATTAACAGAGCAAAGTACAGAGAGATCCTTGATGAAAACGTGCTCGAGCGCTCAGGCCTTCAGACTGGGGCGAAGGTTCACCTTCCAACAGGACAATGACCCTAAGCACACAGCCAAGACAATGTAGAATTGGCTTCAGGACAAGTCTCTGAATGTCCTTGAATCGCCCAGCAAGAGCCCGGACTTGAACCCGATCAAACATCTCTGGAGAGACCTGAAAGTTGCTGTGCAGCTACGCTCCCCATCCAACCTGACAGACCTTGAGAGGACCTGCAGAGAAGAATAGGAGAAACTTCCCAAATACAGGTGTGCCAAGCTTGTAGCGTCATACCCAAGAAGTCTCGAGGCTGTAATCGCTGCCAAAGGTGGTTCAACAAATTACTGAGTAAAGGGTCTGAATACTTATGTAAATGTAATATTTCCGTTTTTTTTATTTATATAAATATGCCAAAAATTCAAAAAAACTGTTTTTGCATTGCCATTATGGGGTATCATGTGTAGATTTATGAGGGGGGAAAAAAACAATTTAATCAATTTTAGAATAAGACCGTAACGTAACAACATTTGGAAAAAGTCAAGAAGTCTAAATAATTTCCAAATGCACTGTATGTCCCCTTTTGTGCTTTACACCTCTTGCAGAATAGTACAATTCCTGAGTGCATGATATTCAGTTTCACTGGCATATAGTACATTCTATGGATGGTCTTAAACTGCACTAATTTATGTCTGAGATTATATGAACATGATTGTCCATATCTGTATCCATTCATCTTCATCAATAGCTTCTCCCAGGTCTCCCTAACGTTTTTGTTTAGCATGTTTTGTGTCATCGGGAAAAACCTCTATCAATCCTTGATACAGTTTGGAAATCACATTTGGAGGCTTGTCAGACTGACTTAAAATAGTATCTGGCTTGTCTAGTGTTTACTCTCTAGACAAACACTAGACAAGCCAGATACTATTTTAAGTATACTATACTATGACAAACCTCCAAAGTTGATTTCCAAACTGTATCAAGGGTTAATAGAGGTTTTTCCCGATGACACAAAACATGCTAAACAAAAACGTGAGGAAGACATGTCACAATCTGATCCTCCTAAAATGAGGCACGACAAATAATTCATTTGATGTACATTTATCTATTATATTATCTAAGAATAGAATAAATGGAAATGATCATTATTCCCAGATCCCTGACTGTAGCTATAAGATTAAGATGCTGTCCTGTAGCTACCGTAGGTCCACCCATCAATTCAGACCCATAAGGCGGCGCACAATTGGTCCAGCGTTGTCTGGTTTAGGGGAGAGTTTAGCCGGACGGGATTTCCTTGTCCCATCTCGCTCTCGCGACTCCTTGTGGCGGGCCGGGTGCCTGCAAGCTGACTTTGGTTACCAGCTGGACGGTGTTTCCTCCGACACATTGGTGCGACTGGTTAACCGAGCAGTGTGTCAAGAAGCAGTCCGGCTTGGCAGGGTTGTGTTTCGGAGGACGAATGGCTCTCGACCTTCGCCTCTCCCAAGTCCGTAGGGGAGTTGCAGCGATGGGACAAGACTGTAACTACCAATTGGGGAGGAAAAGGGTTAAAATAAATAAAAAACAGAAAAAAGATTGTCTGGGATCCAACTTTGCACAAGTGGGTTGACAAAACTGAGCCCAAGGCTGAGATTTTCAATTAAATCTTAATGAGTGAATGACCAATGTATTTAAACTGTGATAATGTTACTAACAATTTTGAAAATGTGTTGAGGTGTTTTACAGAACAAGCTTGTACCACCACCTCCACCGATGGGGGTGTATGGATATGTGATGCACACAAAATGTATGGTCGCATTTGTGTTTATGTGTTGTTTCTTTGTATTTTGGAAGAATGCTTTTACTGAAAGGTCAGTCCTCCAAGGTTTTGCCATTGAGATGCATTTATAGTACTGTTGGCCAGTAGGGGGCAGTGAGACGTGTTCGCTGCACACTGGGACCATATGCGATCCTGCACCTGTGTGTTCTCATAATTGAGAGAACCTTTGAAAGAGAAGCCATGTTCTCCAATTTTATCATTTATCCTGTTACAGATCAGAAAAGTGCAAAAATACACTGAATACCTCAATATAGTTTTGTAACTTGTCTGTTGAAGTGAAAAAAATACACTGAATACCACAATATAGTTGTGTAACTTGTCTGTTGAAGTGAATGTAATGGTTTTGAACAACATACTAATTGTACAACTTCGTACTAGACAGAAAATGCATGCCGAGTGTAAAATGAAATGATGGCGGTGCACTCCTTTGATCTAGAAAAAAATGAATCATTAACTCCTGAACATTTGTATTTTTGAAAAAGACACTTATATCCTCAGGGTTTAGAGAATTTTATGTTGTAACTGTGATGTTTAAGAACTTTGTAATTGGTGTACTGTAAATGTTAGAAAAGTGGTTAGCTTTAGGAAAGAGTCTAGCTCGGGTTTTCTGTTTGCTAGCTCTGGCCAGTTGGCTGCTTGCTTCGGTTAGCGCTATGCTAGCTTGTTCAGTCATTTTCCAATAATTAGCATTAATGTCATTTTCAATAGTCTTGTCTTTCTATTAGTCCTTCTTACACTGGGTGAATGTATTTTGAGCATGGGTACGAAGTAACCTCTAATGAGTTATACCATTCTTTAAAGGCTTTCATGTTTTAGAGTCTCCTATGGGGCTACAGTGGGCTATAGTCAACTACATAATTATAACCTAAACAGGTTATTTCAAGTTAAGAGTAAATGTGTTTGGGGAATAAATGTAATGCATTTTTACATGTAAATTAGATTGGAATTTAATCATTTTAATGTGTAAATTGATGTATGTTTTATATGTTTATGAAGTAATATGTCAAGGATTTATGAAACATTATTAAATACACTTTAAATTATAAAAATTAAAAAAAACTTTGAAACACAATGAAAAGACAGAAAAAGACGATTTGCACTTGAGAGAAAGTTGAATAAAATAATGCAGAGAACCTTTGAAAGTGAAGCCACGTTCTCCTGTTTCATCATTTATCCTGTGTTACAGGAACTATTATCTGCTGCACCATTCCCAAAACTGGAACCTGTAACAGATATCTGGGGAACTCTGGCAGTTGCCCCAAAGGAGTGAATTCTTTCTCCATGAAAGCAGGTGAATATTGTTTTAGACTACATGAGGTTTAACTCCAAGACTGTGTCAGCCAATCATAGCTTTCTCTGGTGATCTCCTGCTAACATATTTCCCACTAACAGCAGGTCCATGGGGCAGCAGATACCCTACAATGCATTACACTGATGGGACCAACTCAAAGCCTCCAAGCTAGGGGCCTGGACCACTCCCTCAACAGCTCTCTGGCCTGCCATCTCCCTCACACTTTGACCTCATGGCACCAATGGTTGTGCCACTTCACACTCTATCCTATTGAGGTACTGTATGACTGGAAAATCCTTCCGAACTTAATACAATCATTAAGTGAGCTTTTTCTTTAACATAGTATATGGCTGAAGTAGCAGGGATGTTAACTATTTTATTTTTGTCGCACAGGCCACTTGCCCAGAGTGAATTTGCCCATATCCAGAAGTGGATATTTCTGCATAAAAACACTTTTATTCAAATACTCTCTTTTAAATATCTGTCTCTCAGTACATAACTAATACATAAAGCAGTTAGTAGCAGCATTACCTAGCAATCCACATTGGCTATATTCCCTTAAAAAACGCACACATGCCAATGGTTATCTAAGAAAGCAGTTAAGTTGATTTCATCGACATGAAAACAGAATAGAATTTGTTTAAAAAATATATATACATAATTTCAAGTACAACATTTTCAGTTGGACGAAAACACAATGGTCAACTCAGCCTCCTGCTCAACAGAGAGTAGCCAAATTACTTTTTCTTGTCTGAATATCCCTATTTCTGTCTCAGGGTACTTCATTGGAACTTTTACACTGAGCACCTCTGACCCATAGAACACTACCATGGTTGGCAGCTTGTTTGATTAATGTTCCCTGTTAGTGTCTCTGACTCTATCAGCTTTTCCCTCCATTTTGAAAGGCTGTTGTGCTGCTGATTGTGGATTTCTTAAGCTCTATCCTCATGGACTGGCTCTCTGCTCTCATTCCTCCAGACATCCCCAGAACTCCCAGCATGGTTTTGCCTGTCTTCAGGCTCTTGGAGATGGGGATACGGGTGAGCCCTGCCCGGGATGGGTGGGCATCATGCCCAGGCTGGGAGATGCAGGGATAGAGAGAGGATAGAAAGAGGCAAGGGTGAGAGGAGAGGAGGCCACAACAGAGAAAGGGGTAGAAGAAAATGATCAATTAATAAGGGGGAAAATATATGACAACATTTCCCTTCGAGAACATTTGCTATATGACCTGTAAATATTTAGTCCTTCTTTCAAGACCAAGTGAAGGAGTACTGTTTCTGTCAGGCTATCCATCCACCCAACAAAGACCTCATTATACCGACTGCTCAGTGAGACGCCACCGTGCCGCCCATCAATATGCTACATAACAGAAAGGAAAGTACATGTCCACAATCTTCCAAAATTATTGTTTTGCCAGTTCATAAACATAATAATTTTATACATTTCCTTTAATTGGGGGTGAAGGGGGTTAATACAACATCAAAATGTATAAGCTTGAAGGAGTGAGTTACAGTTTAACATAATAGCCAGGGGAATTTGTGTTCTGAGGAGACTCACCACAGCTTGTGTTGGTCTGGCAGGGGTGGACGTGACTGGAGTGATGGTGATGCTGCTCATCATTTTACTGGGTGTGGTTTTGAGGGCTGCAGTGCTGTGGCGAGGGGAGCGCAACACTGTGCCCGTGGATAACGTCATCTCTCTGTTACACTCCGTTGCCACGCCGACAGGCCTAACCACCACCTTGGGACCTGTGTTGTTGTGGCTCTCAGAGGGGCCCTTATGGAACTGGGAGCCATGCAGGTGGATGTGGATCTTATTGTCCTCTGTGGTGGTGATGATACTGGCGTTGGAGTTGTACTTCCTGATCTGCGTGGGGACCATCTGTTTCTCAGGGGTCACCTTGAACATTGCCTGGGCCATGGTCATCTCATGGAGCTCTGGGGAGGCGGACATGTTGGACAGCATGGATGTGCTGACCGTCATGATGGATATAGGTGACATGGGCCTGCCTGAGGAGGAAGAGGAGGAGGAAGATGAGGAGGCCCTGCTGCACTCTGGTGACTTGGCCCTGGAGATGGTAGTGATGCTGACTGGGGATTTGGCCCTCTCTGGTCCCCCTGGCCCGGCGCTGGCTCTGCCCCTTGAAGAGGTGGTGGTGTGGGTGTGGGTGGGAATGATGGTAATCCGAGACTTCTGGTGGACCTGTAGGGTGGGACTGAGGTTGGAGCTGGAGTAAAGGTCCTCAGCAGTGGGACTGCTGATCTCCAAGGTAGCCATGCTGTTCTGGTGGTCTGGGGTCACTCTGATGCGTAAAGGCTGCCCTTCCTTTTGGGACATGGTCAGCTCAGAATGCATGGATTCACTGTTGATACCCACAGACTTGTCCACATTACCACCCTGAGGAATATTTTCCCTCTTCCGCATTGAGGGAATCCAAGACTTCTTCATGCTGAGGTCAGCTGCAGCAGAGAGTGAGAAGTGTTCTTGACCACCAGCTTTCTCTGTGGGTTTCTTGAGGCACTTCTGTCGAAGGTTACTCATGATGTTATTCTCTTCCTGGACAGACTTCCTGATGAACATAGCTGGGGTGTCCTCTTCTGCCATCTCAGTGGCCAATGCATCAGTCTGCACTCCAGTGGACGCCATGGCGATGTCCACCATCCTCCTCCCATTCAGGCTGGGTCGTAGAGTGCGGCTGTGGCGCTTGGTCACCTCCAGCTCTTTGGTGAGGTGGAGGACCTCAATGCTCATCTTGTTCTTCTTCTCCTTTTCCTCTAGGAACCTCTGCTGGAGGAAGGAGTAGTTCACTTGGAGCTGAGAGAGCTGGTCTTTTTTGTTCATCAGCTCATGGATCTTCTCCTTGAGGGCTACTATGTCATTCTGCAAGTCTCTGGTTTTGGCCTCTTCCGTCTTGTAGCGCTGTCGTAGGTCTACTTCTTGGCTCTCCACCTCTCCTTTCTCTATGCCTTTATTCAGGGCAATCTGACTCTTCATCTCCTCCACCTGCTGGGAAAGAATGTGGGCCTTGTTTTGTTCGGTCATGAACCTTTTCTCCAGCAGGTCGTACTGATCCTCTGTCTTTATCAAATCTCCCTCCACAACCTCCAGCTGCTTGAGGCGTTTTTTTAACCTCTCTATTTCAAATGTTAGCTCCTTCACCCTGTTGTACTCTTTCGAACCCCCATCTGACAAGCTTCCCAGTTCCCTCTTTGCTTTGTTCTTTTTGCCAATATTTCCTTCCTCCTCCAATCCATCTAACCTCTTGTTCATTTGGCTGACTTTGGAGCTAAGATCCTTACTCTTTTCCATTTCACATGCAAGCCTAGTACTAAGCTTTCCTTTCTCTCTGGTGAGGGTCCCTACCTTAGCTTCCATCTCTGATTTCAACTTCAGGAGCTTTTTACTCTCCTCTATTAATCTCTCAGTCACTTCCATAACCTTGCCCTGCTCAGCCTTGAACATCTTACTCAAATCATAATTCTTGTCCTCTAACTTCATTCTCTCCATCATATTTTTCCTCTCATCAACCATTACCACAGTGAATGACTTCAGTTTCGCCAGGTCATCTTTAAGGCTCTGCTCAGTCTTTTCCAGTCTCAGCTCAGAAGATTCCATCTCTTTCATGCGTATCTTAACTGCTACCAGTTCATCGGTGAGCTCCTTTGACATGCCCTTCCCTCTCTCCAGAGTGGAGCGTAACTCGGAGCACTCTGCCTTGCTGGCGTCGAACTCCCCCTCTAGTCTCTCCAGCTTCACCATCCTTCTCTGGAGCTTCTCCACCTGCAGTTTGAGTTCTTTCCTTTGGCTCTCCTCTTCCTGCAGCCTCTTTCTCATCTCCCTGTACTGGACCTCTGCCTTGGTGATTTCCTCGTCCTGCCCTTTCATCTCAAATACCTGTTTGCGGAAGTTCTCCAGTTCTGTCATTAGGTTAGAGTTCCCACACTCCCCTTTGCTGATCTTATCCCTCAGCTCGTGCAACTCCTTTTCTGACCTCCTCAGTGCTGCGTTGCTCTCCTCCAGCTCCTCCAGCTTGTGGGTGAGTCCAGACAGCTTGGCATCCAGCTGGTGGTTCTGGGACTCCTGGCTGACCAGCTTGGCTGTCATCTCCTCTTGCTCCTGGGTGAACTTGGCCTGGTGTTCCTTCAGCTTGCCCTCCAAGCTCAGGGCCCTCTGGCAGTCCTCCTGTGCTCGGCCGATGGTGTCGTTCAGGGTCTGCTCCCTCTCCTGCAGCTGCTGGTTCAGCTCCTGGACCCTCTGGCTCTGCTGGTCCATCTGCTCCAGGTGGAGTTGCCGCTCATCCACCAGCATCATGGCAAAGGACTTCAGTTTGACCAGCTCCTCTCTTACCTTCTCCAGATGCTTGGTGTGCTCCTTCTCTTTACGCACCTGGTAGGCTTTCTCATTCTCCAGCAACCTCTTCAATCTGTGGAGAGTGAAAAAAACAATAGATGAAGGATAAGTAAGGATGTGTGTAATGTTTTGCTGCACTGTACATCCTGGAAGTAACAGTGTTTCATATGGTGTATCATACTGTATCCCAAAGAAAAATATAATGTCTAAATGTTTCACTTTAGCCAAGCTTAATACTTTGTATCACAAGCATGTTTTGAATTTCTACAGAAATGTCAAACCATAGAACATTTGATTCACATGACAGAAGTGATTGAACTCATTGTTCAGTAAGCTGCCATGAAAGGTACAGTGTTTAAGATACCATTTATTTACAATATATAACTACTGGTATTCAGTGCTGCAACATACTCTTTGTGATGAATGTATGCATACATCAATCTAAAGATACACATTATTTTCTCATGCTCCCAATTAATGAACCTGGTAGATGTTAAATGAACACAGAGAAAATCAAGCTCTATTACTGCAGAATGGATGGTCAGGATAAAGCAGGATAAATAAATAAAAAATGTTCACAGGGAACCACAGTGATGGTCAGATCAGAGACTGATGGTTCAACATTTTTTTATTTATCTTGCTTTATCCTGACCATCCATTATGCAGTAATAAAGCTTTACTTTCCTCTGTGTTCAAAGAACTGCAGCACACTGAAAGAGCTAGTACACTAGGAAAAATTGCCAAAAACTCCCTCACTGTTTTCCATCCTTGCTTCTGGAATCAAGACTGAGAAAACTGAAAGTTTGACTAAACCGCCACTGAGCAATCTTCTTTTCTCTCTGCTTCTTTTTCTGCTGTGCATGTCCATATGAGTTATCTCAGCAGACAGAGGAAGCCTGTAACAAGTTACATGCAAAAGACACTGAATGGATAGTTGTCTTGGGAACATTCCATCTTTTGCCTGAAGTGCACACTATATATAAAAATACAGTTCATCTCACACTGAGCTGCAATATCAAGCGAGAAACACATTCTGATGACAGTACATATCATGTCAGCAGAAACAGCTGAACTCTAAACAACTTAGACACCATTCAAAACTTACCCACTGTTCTTGATGCATTACAGGAGAGTCTATGTCTAACATGTTTGCCATAGTAGAGGATCCACTCCAAGTTCAGAGTTGGCATAACCCCCTTTTACACTGGAACTCTATCATCACATTCCAAGCATGTCATCAGGACAATGAAAGGTGAATAAAAATTGTGTGTAGCACCGGACCATTAGCTGGTCACCTCGCCCATATTCGGCAGGCAGAGCTCTGTGGGGCTCTGGTTTAAACTGTGAGAGGGTGGGAGGGACCCTGGCCAGAGGGTAGGAGGGAACCTGCCCAGAGGAGGGCGTTCTCTACACTCCTCCTCAATTTGTTTCCCCCTTTTTTGTGTTCACTTACAGGCAATGCGGAGCTTGTTTCAAGGGAAAGGGCTCCTACACACAGGCTGTCACAATAGCCTATTTACACATGTAATTCAGACACACAGTACATATTACTCAGTCATGTCTCCATTATTGAAGTTATTTCTTATATTAATTAAAGTGGTTTCTATAGAGACAGCGCTGTTTTGGCTAAGCCAAATTATGTTAATGGGAAACAATGCAAAGTACCCACATGAAAAAATACTACTGTATACTATGGTCGAAATACTGTAGTATTACTATATTAATACACTATAGTACACTGTTTCTGCAGACTTTACAGTAGTATTCACTGTTGTCTTCTTGCGGACATGACTGTAGAATACTATAGTATTCACTATAGTGTTTTTGCAAACTTGACTGTACTATAGTATTCAATATTTTTGTGTACATGACTGTAGTACACTATAATATTCACTGAAGTGTTTTTGCGGACATGACTGTAGTATATTTTAGTATTGACTGTAGTGTTTTGCACACTTTACTGTAGTATTCACTGTCATTTTTTTGCGGACCTGGCTGTAGTATGCTGTCAGGGACGGCTCTAGCCTTTTGGTGGCCCTAAGCGAGATTTGGTTGACGGCGGAGAGAAAAATGCACGTTTTAAAGTATCTTCCTGCAATTCTACAAGAGAAAGTTTTAAAGCAAGTTTTTTTTCAGTTCTACACATTTTACCATGACTTATGCAATGTTAATGATATACAGTATGAGTGAGAGTGACTAACAAAATCAATGGGGGCCCTCTGGAGGTTAGGGACCCTGGGCAATTGCCCTACATGTTTTTTCTTTAGTCCCATGTTTTGTCATGTTATTTTTGGCTCATTTGACCCCATATTCACTTTTTGCAATTTGTACAGCCGGTCCTGGAATCCCCTGAAGCTTGTCTGTGTGTGTTGTACAGCAGATCAACCGACATCTTCGTGTTCGTCAGTCTCCCTTTTCGTTATTGGTGACATATTGCTTTGTAACGGTTCAGTCTGGACAGTTAGTTTTGTGAGAAGACCTCTTCGAAGTCAGGACGTCCACGACAGAGTCCAGACGACTGCCGTAAAGCGCGTGGATGTTGTAGAGTCAAACAACCGATTCCATCGCGTGCCTGAGAGTCTCCCTTTTGATATTGGTGACATATTATTCGATATTGGTTTGGGTTTTACAGACGATTTCATGTCCATTTTCTTGTCCGGATCCTCATGTGTAGAAAAAGTCAGCTTTCACAAACCCCATGTTATGGAATGGGCGCAATACCCTCCTTTATAACAGTAGAAAGAGGGGATTGAGCTGCTGACTCTACAAGAAACGGTAAGTCTCTAGCATAAACACACGGGGAGCTATTCAAAATGACTTCACTCTTTGATGCTGAAGAGCATCTATTGACTTTAGGGTTAACTGTAGTCCCACAGTAGATGCACATCACCATAACCTTCACTCAAACCTCAATTTTCTTTTATTTAACCAGGTAAGTCAGTTAAGAACAAATTCTTATTTACAATGACGGCCTAGGAACACTGCCTTGTTCAGGGGTAGAACAACAGATTTTTACATTGTCAGCTCTCATCATTACTCAATGCCTAGGTTTACCTCCAATGTACTCACATCCTACCTTACCTTTGTTTGTACACTATGCCTTGAATCTATGCTGTCGTGCCCAGAAACCTGCTCCTTTTACTCTCTGTTCCGAACGTGCTAGACGGCCAGATCGTATAGCCTTTAGCCGTACCCTTATCCTACTTCTCCTCTGTTCCTCTGGTGAGGTAGAGGTTAATCCAGGTCCTGCAGTGCCTGGCTCCACTCCCACTTCCCAGGTGCTCTCATTTGTTGACTTCTGTAACTTCTGTAAAAGCCTTGGTTTCATGCATGTTAACATTAGAAGCCTACTCCCTAAGTTTGTTTTACTCACTGCTTTAGCACACTCTGCCAACCCGGATGTCTTAGCCGTGTCTGAATCCTGGCTTAGGAAAACCAACAACAATCCTGACATCTCATCCCTAACTTTAACACTTTCCACCAAGATAGAACTGCCAAAGGGGGCGGTGTTGCAATCTACTGCAAAGATAGCCTGCAGAGTTCTGTATTGCTATCCAAGTCTGTACCCAAACAATTCGAGCTTCTACTTCTAAAAATTCACCTTTCCAGAAACAAGTCTCTCACTGTTGCCGCTTGCTATAGACCACCCTCTGCCCCCAGCTGTGCCCTCGACACCATATGTGAACTGTTTGCCCCCCATCTATCTTCTGAGCTCGTGCTGCTAGGTGACCTAAACTGGGACATGCTTAACACCCCGGCCATTCTACAATCTAAGCTTGATGCCCTCAATCTCACACAAATTATCAATGAACCTACCAGGTACAACCCCAAATCCGTAAACACGGGCACCCTCATAGATATCATCCTAACTAACTCGCCCTGCAAATACACCTCTGCTGTTTTCAATCAAGATCTCAGCGATCACTGCCTCATTGCCTGCATCCGTAATGGGTCTGCGACCAAACGACCACCCTCATCACTGTCAAACGCTCCCTAAAACACTTCTTTCTGCAAGCAGGCCTTTCTAATCGACCTGGCCGGGGTATCCTGGAATGACATTGACCTCATCCCGTCAGTAGAGGATGCCTGGTTATTCTTTAAAAGTCCCTTCCTCACCATCTTAAATAAGCATGCCCCATTCAAAAAATGTTGAACTAGGAATAGATATAGTCCTTGGTTCACTCCAGACCTGTCTGCCCTTGACCAGCACAAAAACATCCTGCGGCATTCTGCATTAGCATCGAATATAGCCTCCGTGATATGCAACTTTTCAGGGAAGTTAGGAACAAATATACACAGGCAGTCAGGAAAGCTAAGGCTAGCTTTTTCAAACAGAAATTTGCAATTATAGTGGATTTATTGGTGGTATCAGTGTTTCCTAGCCTCAGAGCAGTGGGCAGCTGGGAGGAGTTGCTATTATTCTCCATGGACTTTACCATGTCCCAGAACTTTTTGGAGTGGTTGTAGTACAAACGCAAAAAAGTTCTGGGACACTGTAAAGTCCATGGAGAATAAGAGTAACTCCTCCCAGCTGCCCACTGCTCTGAGGCTAGGAAACACTGATACCACCGATAAATCCACTATAATTGAGAATTTCAATAAGCGTTTCTCTACCGCTGGCAATGCCTGGTTTACCAACTACTTTTCTGATAGAGTTCAGTATGTCAAATCGGAGGGCCTGTTGTCCGGACCTCTGGCAGTCTCTATGGGGGTGACACAGGGTTCAATTCTCGGGCCGAATCTCTTCTCTGTATACATCAATGATGTCGCTGTCACAGAATAAGTCGTACGGGAGAGAGAAGGACCAAGGCGCAGCGGAAGTGTGGACACTCATTCTTTTAATTGGTAAAAGGCAAAGCATCCACCAGAAAACAAAACAATAAATGATACTCACACCATGGACAGTCTCACAGGCTATGCAAACGCAGTGCAAGGACAACCACCCACAACCCCAAAGAAAAACACACACACCTATATAGGACTTCCAATCAAAGGCAACTATACACACCTGCCTTCAATTGGAAGTCCCAATCATCCACACAAACATTCCCAACACAAACATGCCACATCCTGACCCCAAAACTAAAACACTAGCTCCATCTGCTGGTCAGGACGTGACAGTCGCTCTTGCAGCTGGTGATTCTCTGATCCACCTCTACGCAGACGACACCATTCTGTATACTTCTGGCCCCTCTTTGGACACTGTGTTAACTAACCTCCAGACGAGCTTCAATGCTGTACAACTCTCCTTCCGTGGCCTCCAACTGCTCTTAAATGCAAGTAAAACGAAATGCATGCTATTCAATCGATCACTGCCCGCACCTGCCTGTCCGTCCAGCATCACTACTCTGGACGGCTCTGACTTAGAATACGTGGACAACTACAAATACCTAGGTGTCTGGTTAGACTGTAAACTCTCCTTCCAGACTCACATTATTAAGCATCTCCAATCCAAAATGAAATCTAGAATCGGCTTCCTATATCGCAACAAAGCATCCTTCACTCATGCTGCCAAACATACCCTCGTAAAACTGACCATCCTACCGATCCTCGACTTCGGCGATGTCATCTATAAAATAGCCTCCAACACTCTACTCAACAAATTGGATGCAGTCTATCACAGTGCCATCCGTTTTGTAACCAAAGCCCCATACACTACCCACCACTGCAACCTGTACGCTCTCATTAGTTGGCCCTCGCTTCATACTCGTTGCCAAACCCACTGACTACAGGTTATCTACAAGTCTCTGCTAGGTAAAGCCCCGCCTTATCTCAGCTCACTGGTCACCATAGCAGCACCCACTCGTAGCACACGCTCCAGCAGGTATATCTCACTGGTCACCCCCAAAGCTAATTCCTCCTTTGGTCGCCTTTCCTTCCAGTTCTCTGCTGCCAATAACTGGAACGAACTGCAAAAATCACTGAAGCTTGAGACTCATATCTCCCTCACTAGCTTAAGCACCAGCTGTCAGAGCAGCTCACAGATCACTGCACCTGTACATAGCCCATCTATCTACCTCATTCCCATACTGTATTTATTTATTTTTATTTATTTACCCCAGTATCTCTACTTGCACATTCATCTTCTGCACATCCACCATTCCAGTGTTTAATTGCGTGTGTGTGTGTGTGTGTGTGTGTGTGTGTGTGTGTGTGTGTGTGTGTGTGTGTGTGTGTGTGTGTGTGCGTGCGGTGTTGGTTTACTTCTGTGGGCAATCATTTTGTGACCATGCTGTCGTGATGAAATGGTTGGCGTGTGGTTCATTTGTTCTGAATAGTATGTGTTGAGTTTTGACCATCAGTGAATGTATTTGTGTGACAATATTCAACATTATGTAAAGCCACTGCAATAATGTCCATTTTCTTTTTCAGTTGGTTTGTTTGGAGTCTGCAAAAACACAACAGTAAATACTACAGGCATGAATTCTATGAATACTATAGTATACTACAATACAACATTATTTAGAGCATAGTATTTTTTCATGTGAGTAACAAGTTTAAAATGTACACTGAAGAAAAATATAAATACAACATGAAACAATTTCAAAGATTTGACTGAGTTACAGTTTAAATAAATAAATTAGGCCCTAATCTATAATTCACATGACTGGGAATACAGATATGCATCTGTTGGTCACAGATACCTTTAAAAAAAAAAGTAGGGGCGTGGATCAGAACCAGTCAGTATCTGGTGTGACCACCATTTGCCTCATGTAGCGCGACACATCTCCTTCGCATAGAGTTGATCAGGCTGTTGATTGTGGCGTGTGAAATGTTGTCCTACTCCTCTTCAATAGTTGTGTGAAGTTTCTGGATGTTGGTGGGAACTGGAACATGCTGTCATACGCATCGATCCAGAGCATCCCAAACAGGCTCAGTGGGTGACATGTCTGGTGAGTATGCAGGCCATGGAAGAACTGGGACATTTTCAGCTTCCAGGAATTGTGTACAGATCCTTGCGACATGGAGCCGTGCATTATCATGCTGAAACATGAGGTGATGGCGGCAGATGAACGGCACGACAATGGGCCTCAGGATCTCATCATGGTACTTCTGTGCATTGAAATTGCCATTGATAAAATGCAATTGTGTTGGTTGTCTGTAGCTTATGCCTGCCCATAATGTAACCCCACCGCCACCATGGGGCACTCTGTTCACAACGTTGATATCAGCAAACCGCTTGCCCAGACGACGCCATACACGTGGTCTGTGGTAGTGAGGCCGGTTGGACGTACTCCGGTTGGAGGCGGCTTAGAGAAATTAACATTAAATTATCTGGCAAAAGCTCTGGTGGACATTCCTGCAGTCAGCATGCCAATTGTACACTCCCTCAGAACTTGAGACATCTGTGGCATTATTGTATGACAAGACTGCACATTTAAGAGTGGCCTTTTATTGTCCCCAGCACAAGGTACACCTGTGTAATGATCATGTTTTTTAATCAGCTTCTTGATATGTCACACCTGTCAGGTGGCAAAGGAGAAATGCTCACTAACAAGGATGTAAACACAATTTGTGAAATAATCTTTTTGTGCATATGGAACATTTCTGGGATCTTTTATTTCAGCTCATGAAACATGGGACCAACACTTTACATGTTGTGTTTATATTTTTGTTCAGTGTATTTCCATTGTGGTCCTGTTTCAAACATAGCTGTGTTTACAGACAGCCCAATTCTGTAGTATAGTATTCTACACAGTACACTACAACATTTTAATGTAAGCACTACATGGTCAAGGATACTAGTGTATAGTATTCTACAGCACAAAATATTATAGTAAGTATTACACGATCGAGGGATATTACAGTGTGTAGTATACAATTCTCCAGTATATTACAACATTCTATAGTAAGCACTACCCGATCGAGGGATATTACAGTGTCTAGTATAGAATTCTCCAGTATACTACAACATTCTATAGTAAGCACTACCCGATCGAGGGATATTACAGTGTCTAGTATAGAATTCTCCAGTATATTACGACATTCTATAGTAAGCACTACCCGATCGAGGGGAATGCTACAGTGTGTAGTATAGTATTCTCCAGTATTATTATTATAATAATACTATTATTATTATGATAATACTGGAGTGACACCTCAAGCACTGCAATGTAGTGCCTTAGACTGCTGTGCCACTCGGGAGGCCCCAGTGTTCTCCAGTATTTCCACACAATTCTTTAGTAAGCACTAATCAATCGAGGGATACTACAGTGTGTAGTATAGAATTATACAGTATACTCCAAAAGTCTATAGTGAGCACTAAACGATCGAGGGATACTACAGTGTGGAATATAGGATTCTAAAGTATACTGGTTTACTACAGAATTCTATAGAAATCTATAGTAAGTACTATAGTATTTAATAGTAAACTGTAGTATTTTTTTATGTGGGTAGCCTGTGATCAATCTCCTAATACCCCTCCCTATAGACAGGAAATGATCTGGTCAGACAGGAAGCTATAAACTCAGTGGTATAGGAGAGTTGACGGTGAGTCTGTCTGCTGTAGTGTCACCTTGGGAGAAGTGGATCAGTGGTCTGCTCTGTGTAAACTGACGTATAATGGGGAAAACAGATTGGGATGAGCCAGTTCCGCTCCCAGGAGGAGACTCTGTAACGAGTCAGATGTATAGACAGTCAGGAACCCTGAAAATGCTTTTCTGAGGTGCTGAACGATATGGTGACCATGTGGATCAGTACAGAGCAGGGTTCGCCAACTGAATTTGGCCTGCAGGCGGTTTTATTCTGCCCGCCAAATTTTCTGAGCAACTGTATTTTTTTGTGGTAGATTTTTTGGGGGGTGCACATAAAAGACTGTAAAAACACCAGGCAATCAGGCCCAAGTGATCTTAATTTTCTAAATCTGTTGCCAAGTATTCCCACGCATAATAAAGAGACACGTGATCGTATACAAATTGTATGCAAATGTAGCCAGGTTGGAAATTATTGTTTTAGTCAAATATTATATCTGTTTGGGCTTCTTGCGGTCAATTTGCAGTCTGCAAATTATTTGTAATTATGTTCTGGCCCCCGATCATCCGCTCCAGAAAAAAACGTGGCTGCATCTAGTTGATGATCCCTGGTATATAGACAGTAGGCCTAGTACTCTAAACCTTACAGACAAACAAACGTCTATCTTCACCACAACAAACACAATTAAGGGCAATGTAATTCACTATCCCTTAACAGTGGATCATAGTTGACCTCAATACAGAGGATACGTTAAATTCAAGATTATAGTAGTGAAGATCCTTAGTTAATGCTGTGAGTTTATGAGCATCTGTTCCACTCAAAAACCCACTGCAAAGTCAGATTACCACCATGGCTGGCTACTGTACAGAGGATCACCCAGCCTCCACTTGATCTTCATACATACTGTACTTACACGTCCATACATTATTGATACCTAAGCAATCAGCACTCTAAAATTACCCTCTAGCAAAGGTCACAGGCATGATGTCACTGTCAATGGGGCCTACAGCAGCGAGGTCACATGAGAGAGAAGTCACACCTGACCTTCAGGTGTAAAATAGTGCTCCTATCTCCCTGGAGACCCAGTCAGTCAAAAGGGAGTAACTGTGGTAAAAAAGGCTACTTGAGACCCTGCCAGACCAATCAGAGGTGTAGCAATGTCCTCAGGAGCCCCTTATATGATCTAAGGCCAAGTTAGACTCCAACAAGGAGCAGCATTGACCTTTTAACAACCAGACTATACTTTAATGAAGTTAGTTCACCAGCATGACAAGTTATGTGCCACACAGCCTGCTAGTGTGTAAGGAAACATGGGGTGGAAATGGTATCAGCTCTGATTTGGCATAGATTCAGGATGGTAGGTGTCCAGTTACATTCCAAGGGATTGTAACTTTCATAATGACTTGGTCTATATGTAATTGAAGAGTTTCTTTCCAAAAAGCTACATATCCGTTTTCAGAAATGCTGGTCAATTAGATTTTATTGTTTAAAGAAATTATGAAAGAGATTGGTGTGTTTTTTCAAATATCTAATCATGGCATGTTCAATGACAGACTTTTGATTTTGTTATTTGTTTAAAATCTATCACTTGATGGTTTCATTTCAGAGAGACAAATAATCATGTTTTTTTCTCAAAATGCTTTCTATCCGCCTCACTCTCTAGTACTGCTAGATTTTACATTCAAATGTAATAAATAACTAAATGTTTAATAAATACCTGTACAAATGATACATTTGTGACCTCAATATTTAAACCATGTTTAAAAAGAATGAGATCTGTATATAAAACATTTACATTTGACATTTTAGTCATTTAGCAGATGCTCTTACACAGAGAGACTTGCAGTTAGTGCATTCATCTAAAGATAGCTACAGTAGGAGAGACAACCACATATCACAGTTAAATAAACAGGATTCGAACATTCCATTCCAGCTAAACAATGGATATATCACCTTGGACAAAAAAATATACATTTTCATATACATCTAACATCTATTAATAAAAAATCTGACAACAGTCATATTTTGCACACACATGAAGGTACCCATAAGCAATCATTTCTGATGAAAAACACAAATGTGAAAAATTGGTGGATATGCTATAGCATTTGTCCTCCCAACCTAAAGAGGAGATACTCCTGAACTCGCTTGACCACTTCTTCAGGAGAAATCAACAGTGGGTCCCTAAGAAAACAGATTTTCACGATGGAACAACATTTCAATCATCTTGTGTTTCCATGAGGAATGTAGTTGGAGGCGCAGCAGCTTGTATGTGTCAGGGGCCTGTGGATTGAAGCTAACACTGCCTGTCAAAACAAAACCTTCGACTGTAATCCCTGCTCTTGAGGGGGAAAAGCATTACAGTAAGTGCTCAGCATGATCTATACAGTATGGCCCAATCCCAAATCAACCCCTAGACCCTAGGCCCTATGCACTTGTGGACATCGGAGAGGACTTGATGGGTCTTAGCAAATTGCTTACACCTATCAAATCCTCTCAGATATCCACAGGTGAATATGCCGTAGGGTCTATGGGTTGATTTGGGATTGGGCCTACTTCTCATTGGCATTGTGCTAACAGAAGGGCACTAGAAGCGCGGCTAAGCAAGGTTGAGCTACTTTAAAGCACACAATGTGTGGAGCACAAGGCGGTGCCATTTGATCCCAATGACGTCTAGTGGTATTAAATGCCTATCTTATGAATACTTGTGTCAACCACAACAACTGGCTTCTATTTCTTCATTCACAACATACTATATGTGTAATGGAGTGAGTGTTAATATAGTGCACTGTATCACTGAATATCTGCGGTTTTATATAAAGAAAACAATCGGGAATCTGAGATCTTTCTTCCTTTAATCATGCACATACTTTTCTATGCCAAATAAAGATTTTCTCTTCCCCTCTGAGTGAGGGATTAGGGCTGTTGGCGATAAGTCGTGAGTATAGTTCGTAACCGCTTCTCTCCAAATTCCTTCAGTAGTTTGGTGTAAAAGACCCTATAGGTGTTTTCGTTTTTCTCCTTTCACACTCACACACGCTAGTGAGATATCTGAATGAACAGGTGTGAGATGGATGGACATTGCTCCCACCTCGCACTGACAGACGGAAACATCAAAACAGTGGCGACCCTCTACCTGGCATGGGAGTGTGTGTGACTCAAGGCCAGGGGAATGTGGGCTCAGCCAGTGCTGATAGGAGAGTTAAAACACACAGCTGTTGGCACTAAGAGGAGGTTGTGGAGGGCAGGCTGAACACTGGCCAACCAGGACAGCGAAACAACCTGGCAGAGGAGGTCACCGCTAACACTTACAGTAAAACAAACTGGAGGTAGGTAGACCTACCTAGTGAAACCTGTAAACCTGTTAACCCCAACAACCATCTCAGGTTTGGATTAAACCATTATAGTTCATATCCGCCTTCCATGCTTTTAGAATGAAAGTCACTGTTCACTCATACTGTGCAAACTATACATAGCTAGTACCTGATGAAGCCCTCCCACTGACTTTATCTGCTTCGCTAAGGGTGGTTAATGTGTAAGAGCCTTACACTAAGGCTTTCATCAGACCGTCTGAAGGTTCATTAAAGGGAGATCCTGGGGTTGTTATCTCTCTCCAAAAGGGAATGGAACCTGTTGCCTGAGGTTAGGCATGTTTACGGTCAACCTCAGTCAGGTGTCAATCAAACACAACCTGGGCTAATTTCAGGTTCAAGTTCGTTGTAATGAACCCAATCAATGTACAGTACTTCATTGCCATCTCCTTCTCTCCTCTTTCTCCCTCCTTCTCTGAGGCTTCTTCCACTGTCTGATGGCGGCTCTTCTGACAGTGATGTAGCCTTCATGGTATGTCTCCTGAGTTGTCCAATAGAAGCAAAGGAGAAGGGGCTGTGAAAGGGGCTGTGGAGCAGTGAGGGTACAGTGGTCTGGGAGATGCTGTTTGATGTTTTATAGCTTATGAAACACAGCTGGGGCTCCACTCTGGCCTGTGGCCTGCAGATGACTTGGTGTGGGGAACATATACACACCCTGGTGCACGCACACACTCGTGCACGCACGCAGATTGACTGTATACAGTACACACTTGCACACACACACACACTCACGCAAACACACAGCTTAGTTCTAGCACATCATTTATAAACCTGAGTAAATGGTCCGTGTCCAGAGGCGGCTGGTACTGCACAGTAACCCTTAGCACAAGAGAACAGTTAACACTGTGCAATGGCCCTTTATACTGCTGCTGGAGCCAAAGGAACTATGTGGAGTTTATGGGCATAGAGGATCTCCATGCGTCCATTGAGCACAGGACCAAGGGCCAAGCACTAGTCGCTGCACTGGGAAGCAACAAGTCTGCTAAAGTGAGCTGGCCCTCTGTCTTTACAGGTCCTAGCCATATGATAGGTGTCATACAGTATAAGCCGTGATGATCAGTATCAATGGGAGTCACAGAGTTGGGTCATGGTTCCGCAAAGGCATGGTGAGGTACTGCCAGCACACACTGGTCAGATGAACTCACTCATCCCTCTGTGTGACTAGTTTAATCAGCTAGCAGGTCTCACAGGGATGGGGCATCTCTCTCTCTCTCATGCATGTTGCCTCATCACTAACTCCGTTTTTTTTTAACCTTTATTTAACTAGGCAGGTCAGTTAAGAACAAATTCTTATTTTCAATGACGGCCTAGGAACAGTGGGTTAACTGTCTTGTTCAGGAGCAGAACGACAGATTTTTACCTTTCGGTTACTAGTCCAACGCTCTAACCACTAGGCTACCTGCCGCCCCTTATGCCTCATTGCTGAGTAATAGCAACTTCAAAAACCTTTTCTTACTTCCATTCTTTCAGTTTTGGGTCCCCCCACCAAAAATGTACTTACATATAATAATATAGGCCATTTGGCTGGCGCTTTTATCCAAAGCGACTTACAGTCATGCGTGCATACATTCCACTTACGGGTGGTACGGGAATTGAAGCCAATATCCTGTCTACAGAGCCCCTCCCTTTTTCTCATCCTCTCACCTCTCTCTCTCCTGCTCCAGTAGGTTAGTGAAGTCATCACTCTTGCTCATGTAGTCAGTGTGTTTGCGTTTCTCATTGTCCAGCTCGTGCACGGTGCGCCGGTGACACTTCTCGACCAATAGAAGCTGTTCCAGCATGCGCCGGTACGTGTCCTTGTGTTTCTCCTGTAGATGGTCCAGCTGAGACACACACACACAACACAGAATCTTATGAGACTGTTACTCTGAGAGACTGTTACTATTCAGTCAGCTACTGCACTTAAGTCTTGTTGACCTACGCATCCTTACTGTAAAACTAAGAAATTGTTAGAATAATGCAAAAAATATATAAAATAAAGAATAATCTTCAACCAGATTTGTCTGTATGAAGAAAGAAAAAAACAATACTACAGTCAATAAATGTTATAAGCACTTCCTAAGGTTAATAAGTATCTGTCAGTAGGTGACTAACTTCAGCCATTGGCCTCTGGTAGACATTGTCATTGTGTGTCCGGATGGTGGTGAGAAGGCTGTCTCTCTGTAAGGCCTGGAGGGCTGTGGTAGGAGCTGCAGAACCATAGTGGGACTCCAGAGTCTTCCGTGTCTTCTCAGTCTTCAGCACACAGATAACATCCTCCATCGCCTGGGGGTTACACAAATAAAAACGTACAATGTTAGTACTCTGGAAAAAACATGCAATTGTTTATTAGGATCTCCTTTAGCCCACCAACGGACAACTCTTCCAAGTCCTTAATTGCATGTTTTAAAACAGCATTTAGACACGTTTTCTCTGTGTTAGTACCAACATCAGCCACTAGAGAGAGCTGTAATGTAGAGAAATTCTAAATAAATTGTAATTTTGGACTATAGTATTGTGAGGGTTTACAATAAAATCATGGTAATACTTTCCACCTAGTGGATAATACAAGTAAACAACATCCCAGCTGACAAGATTCGTGGTTCCCCCAACAGTTAACTATAAAGCTATGTACAATATGAGCGTATGGTAGTTTATCAACATGAGTGAGACTCACCTGAACCTCACATTCCATGACGCCTAGCAGCCTCAGAAGGTCCTCTTTAGTAAAGTTGATGATTCCCAGGCTCTTTAGGCTCTTTATAGGTGCATGCAGATTTACTTCCTCTTCTTGGTTTATGTCATGCGTTGCCTGGGGAACCCTCAGTACTCCATTGGCTGGGCTTTCCACCCCACTGCTCTTGGATCTCATCCTCTACCTGTGCAGAGAAAAATAACAGAGAGGAAATCATATTTTAATCCTGTGCTCTGCTCTACCTGTGCAGCAATGAATACAAATTAAGGAAAATGTCAACTAAATAATCAATATACTTAATGTCAACAGAATCAGTGCAAACATAGAGAGAGTTGGAGAGAGAGAGAGAGAGAGAGTTGGAGAGAGAGAGAGAGAGAAAGAGTTGGAGAGAGAGAGAGAGAGAGAGTGAGAGAGAGAGAGAGAGAGAGAGAGAGAGAGAGAGAGCGAGAGCGAGAGAGAGAGAGAGAGAGAGAGATCCTGGACTACATCCTACTCCGATTGTAGACACATCACTTACAGTCAGTTTAAGGGCCTTGGCCTTGAAAACGAATCTTTATACCCCTCCTCCCCTTCCTCTACCTTTCTCACCCACTTCTATTCAATGACAGGAGGCACACAGGCTGAATTAGAGCTACATGAGGAAGTGTACAGTATTATCAGGTGTAATATCTCGGTTAACCCAGAGCTAAAGTCTCATGTAATTGGTCAGCTGCTCTATGAAGTTCTGCGCTCATACATGTTAAGAGAAGAGATGAAGAGATGCTACAAACAGGAGCGGAACCGGGAACGAGGCACCCTCGCTCTTCGCAAGTTACGAGTAAGTCTATAGGCCATATAACCAGTGACGAAAAACCCAAGCACCGGATCTACTGCTGCTCTTCAGCTATCAGTGCCGATAGTATAAAGACAGATCTATGGTATCATTTATGTTTACGTAGTCTGTATACGAGATCATCAGGTGTAAAGTCAACCGTAGCAGTACTCCAAGGCAGCATGTCCTTCGTCTGTCATTCCTCTAATCTATACGAGCTCAGCCAAATATTCAACATGCAAAATCACTCAACAGGGTGTGTGTGTTTCTGACGTGCCCTGTTCTTTCACAGAGGCCGTATCTCATGCTGGGTGGTGACAGTTTGAATGGGAGGACACTGGAAAATATGCAACACCCCTGGGTGTTTGGCCTGTTTTGTCATGCAAATCAGAACAAAATCTGGGATCCAACTCAGAAAGAAACACAGGCCTATAAACTATGTTGGCATATGCATCATATTATGAAGTAAGACCAGTATGGGAACTTTTAGAGTTACATTGCATTCATGTTCTGTTGAGTCATCCCTGTGTCCATTGGGGTCAAGTGCACTGCACACAATGTAGGTAATCAGTGCATGTGTATGTATGCGTGTGCATGCACGTGTGTTAAAACTTCTTAAAACCTCATAGAGCTTCTCTCTTCACCCCTGAAGGAGTTGTGATTAATGGAACAACTGCAGACCCTGATATTGAGAGTGTTCTTTCTGTAATCAAGTTCTGGCACAGTATGACATCAGTACTTTTAATTATTTACAGATAAGGAACAAATCCCCTGTACCTCCCAGGTGATGTCATACGACCCCTGACCCATGACTCATGCTCTGAGCCGTCCTGAGCTGAGTGAGATCACAGAACTGACACTCATTCTCGCTTCCCTCAACCGCTCCACGGCTGTCTCTGCTCTGAGATCAGTTAGAGGTTCAATTAGATGTGCGACCTGCCTCCATCTGCAGACTGCAGATCTTAACCACCTCCCTGGGACCTTTGAAACAATGCAATCCGGCACCAGAACAGCACAGCAGTGGGACTGTGAACATCAATAAAGAACAGTCTAACTCGCTGTAACCTCGATGAAAACAAGATGTTCGATAGGAAAATTATGAGACTGAGAGCAAACCAGGACAGCACCAATGACTGTATGTGGTCCCGTGTGGCTCAGTTGGTAGAGCATGGTGTTTGCAACGGCAGGGTTGTGGGTTCAATTCCCACGGGGGACCAGTACGGAGAAAAAATGTATGAAATGTATGCATTCACTACTGTAAGTCACTCTGGATAAGAGCGTCTGCTAAATGATGTAAATGTACAGTACCAGTCAAAGGTTTGGACACACCTACTCATTCAAGGGTTTTTCTTTATTTTCTACATTGTAGAAGAATAGTGAAGACATCAGAACTATGAAATAACACATATGGAACCACGTAGACACCAAAAATGTCACGTCTGCTCCCGCTCTTCCCTCCCCTGGCGCTTGAGGGCGCCAGGCTGCCCTGCATCACACACTCCTATCGTCCATTACGCACACCTGCTTTCCCTCGTCATGCGCATCAGCAATATTGGACTCACCTGGACTCACTCATCGCCTGTTTATTTCCTCCACTATATTTATCAGTTTCCCTTGCTCTGTTCCCTGCTGCTGCATTCATTGTTTTTGTTTGTGTTACTCGTTTGCTGAAGCTGTTCCTGTCTCGTTCCCTTTCAGTTCTATATTAAATGTTTGACTCTCCGTACCTGCTTCGTCTCTCCAGCGTCCTCCCATGTGACAAAAAAAGTGTTAAATCAAAATATATGTTATATTTGAGATTCTTCAAAGTAGCCACCCTTCGCCTTGATGACAGCTTTGCACACTCTCTGCATTCTCTCAACCAGCTTCATGAGGTAGTCACCTGGAATGCATTTCAATTAAAAGGTGTGCCTTTTTAAAAGTTAATTTGTGGAATTTCTTTCCTTCTTAACACGTTTGAGCAATCAGTTGTGTTGTGACAAGGTAGGGGTGGTATACAGAAGATAGCCCTATTTGGTAAAAGACCAAGTCCATATCATTATCAAGGCTCAGGCTAAGACCCAGATGCAGGTGGATAGTACGAGTCTCAGAGTTTATTATAGTACAAGGTGCAGGCAAAGGGTAAGTCAAGGCAGGCAAAGAGTCGTAATCCAAATCAGAGTCAGGCAGGTACAGGACGGCAGGCAGGATCAGGGTCAGGACAGGCAGAAAGGTCAGAACTGGGAAAAATAAAAATAAATAAAAACCCTTGAATAAGTAGGTGTGTCCAAACTTTTGACTGGTACTTGTATGTGTGAGGTACAGGGTTTTGACAGCGGTTCACTGGAGGTTTCAGTTCACTGCTCAGGGACAATGCTTATCTTCCTCTTTAGTAGTGGTCTGACTCTAAGAACGCTGATCAGAATGACTTAATGACGTCTAAAACCAATATACAATACTTTAATCTCCACTGTTCCTGGATAAAGATCCAGGTTTAAGAAAGGGTTTAGGGAAAAGAGCACAAGTTAAAATTAAAACCTTTCCAAAATAAGAGAGAAGGAAAACCTCTCCAGTGTTGAATTAGGCTACTCCGACCGCTTTCCTTGCCCTACAGTGCATTACAGTATAATAATATCACACCGAAGCAAACTGAAGTGATTGTCTCTTGCGAAGTAAACTACCCAGTGTCCACTGCTACCCCCCCCCCCCCCCCCCCCCCCCCCCACAGTAGATGGATACACTAGATGGATACACATAAGCATGTGTGATCAGGTGAGAGCCAGTGGACTGAGAGGACTGAGAGCCGGTGTTATTCTAACCTCAGTGCTTCACAGTAATGCTCAGTAAAGCCACTCTATCCAAACACTGGGGTGAGATGCCCTGCCTTGTTGAGTCACGCAGCTTCTGACCAACACTTCTAACACACGCAAATAGTGATCAGCGTTGCCGTGCAAACATGAGTGGTAGTGGAAAATTAAGTTGGCCTACAATAGTTGGTCTACAGTAGTTGGCCTACAGTAGTTGGCCTACAGTAGTTGACCTACAGTAGTTGACCTACAGTAGTTGACCTACAGCGGCTCTCACCTGACCACACATGCTTATGTGGCTTTTGTCTGGTTTAAAAATAGAGTTAAGAGAGGGTGTAAGAGGTCAGAGGGGAATCAGACACAATCAATGCTGACCATATCTTGAGTGCTCATACTTCTCCCATAAATTTCAAATTTCAAAGTACATGCATACTTCCAGTTATATAACTATGCAACAGCTTTTTAGAGTAAAGTATCACTTCTCCCTAGTCTCTCTGGCGTGCATCTTCCATTTAACTATGGATAAACACTTCAGCTCCAACTTCTGGCTCCTTTGGCTTCCACCTATGATTCCAAACTCCAAGAACACTATTATTTTTCCTCCAGCACAGTTTAATTAAACCGTTTCTTATTCCCACATTTCCGTGGGTATTGTGTAATACTGTCAGCTGGGACATGCATTACTTTGATTCAGTAGTAATGAGCTGATTGGGAGCCCAACATTCACAAGGAACTGAGGTTAGATAGATAACAGACTGGACACTGTTGATTGACCAGGATCAGGATATTGATCTATTACTCCAACTTCACCAAGGCGTAATGATAACAAGACCTTCTCTATACCCTTAACTCCCTCCAACATTGTGTTTTCTATAAACATTTCTATCAGATTCTTACAGGACGACCCTAAATGTCAGCGTAATGGTTTGCAACTGCTGTGATTAAAGTAGATTCTTAGCGGGCAAATGGGGATTCTAAAGGCACCTGGCCTCGAAGCCTCACATTCCATTCCTGCATGTTGCATTCCCTCCTTCCCTGATGGGAGAGGGAGCTGATCAAATGGACAATGAGCCCTCTCTGGGTACCCCTGACCAGAATTCCCACACGTCCATGGAATCCAAATCATCTGTAGTATGTTACTGTGTGACTGCCTGCATCAAACACCCAAGCTCCCTCTGATGAGAAGGCCAGGGCCTAATGATCTGTGGGGCCAGTGGAGGCCTGGGACTAAAGTTAGGTTGGGTCCCCATGTCTACTCCCACATAGCCAGCCAGACCCTGGCAGTCATGACCAGCTGTCACTCAGGGTACACACATGCTCCTGGTCAATGCTGTAGAAAATCGATCCCCATCACTTTAGCCGTGTTTTATCTGCGGTGCGTGCAGCAGACTTAGGGGAAGTCCCACCACTTTAGATTGGGACACAACATACTGGTCAAATGATCATTAAAAAAGTAACAAAATTTGGCTACAGCGCCACCACATACTGTACATACAATCCAAATTTCGACCACAACGTGTGTGGACATGCTGTGAAATAAACAAACTTAGTTGGAGAGCCTGATTGAGCCAGTGGATATGATCTCCTTCCCAGACCTCTCTAGCGTTGGTGTTGTTTGTGTGAGGTCTGTACCTCCTCTGCCAGTGCCAGCGCCAGCGCTCCTCCAGAGGTTCTTCGCAGACTGCATAGCCGAATGGTCCTTATTAGGCCTGTAATGTCAGCAATGGTAAGTAGATAGCTCCTACTCCCTTAGACACTAGTGCCAGCAGCTGCCGGAATTACAGGGACCCTCCAAAGTCTTTGGAAAAATCAATAGTTTGATTTGGGGAGTTTGATATATCCACGCTATGAATCCAACGTGACTAAATATGGGCTGGGAACTGTGCCTCAGCACGAAGGAGTTTGGCAATGTACCACGCCTGCAGACACTTATAAAATGCAATGAGATCCCAAGGCTCTTCCATCTTAACAAGGAAAACATGACCTCGCCAGAAAATACCAGAATTTCAATGAACGGATATTTCAATCAAACTTGACTCGTGAATGTGGAAGAAATTGCCTAGAATCAAATATTAGTATTACAGTTTTTACAAGTCCCACTCCCTATTTCCCATGTAGTGGTACAAATTGGTCTGTCTCAGCTTTCTGCAGACACATTCCTTTGCAGACAAGCAATGACCTTTGAAGTCCTAACAGACGTGTTCCAGAGACAAATTTAGTTAAACTGAAGAGTGATGACGTCTGTTGTCGGTTGAGACAGCTGATCACACTTACATTATACACATTTCTCGTTGATTGATGTCATAGCATTACATTACACGTGGAAATTCTGTTTATTTCACTTGGAATTTCTTAAAAGTTCAGAGATGATGGTCTCTGCTGACATTTTGTATTTGTATTTATTAAGGATTCCCTTTAGCTGCTGCCAAGGCTACTCTTCCTGGGGTCTAAACAAGATTAACAAGAAAAATGTGTATATAATAGAGCGCATGATCACCACTACTATACCACTACATATCTACAATACAACATGTATAATACCACAATGCAACAATATTGCAACATTACAATGTATGTTTGTGTAGAGTGTGTGTGTTAGCGTGTGTGCGTATGTGTGTGTGCCTGTTTGTGTGTGTCTCTTCACAGTCCGCATTGTTCCATAACATTTAGTTTTATATGTGTTTTAAATCTGATTTTACTGCTCGCTTGAGTTACTTGATGTGGAATATAGTTCATTGTAGTCATCATCCCTGTCTTGTTGGCTACTTTACATACATGTTGACATCGTACATCTAATGATCTACTTCTATTTATACTCTGCATCAATATTTCTTACGCCTGACATGTCATCCTGCCAGAGCAATGTAAATTTCCCTACCAGGTTTCAACTCATAGTATCCCCTTCATCATCACAGTCTTCTGATTGCGTTGGTTCAATTTAGAGGTTCCACCATTAGCAAACACGGGCTCTTCAACATGAGGACCACAGTGTCTTAACAGTGCCATGTGCAGTGCCTTTGGAAAGTATACAGACCCCTTGACTTTTTCCACATTTTGTTAAGTTACAGCCTTATTCTAAAATGGATTAAAGTGTTGGTTTTTTTGCTTCATAAATCTACACACAACACCTTATAATAATAATAAAGCAAAACCTGTTTAAAAAACCCTGGAAAAATCACATTCACATAAGTATTCAGGCTCTTTAATCAGTACTTTGTTGAAGCACCTTTGGCAGCGTTACAGCCTTGAGTCTTCTTGGGTATGACTCTACAAGCTTGGAACACCTGTATTTGGGGAGTTTCTCCCATTCTTCTCCGCAGATCCTCTCAAGCTCTGTTAGGTTGAATGGGGAGCGTCGCTGCACAGCTATTTTCAGGTCTCTCCAGAGACCTGAAAATCGGGTTCAAGTCCGGGCTCTGGCTGGACAGAGTGGCCCAGAGTGCGGGCTCTCAAGGACAGAGTGGCCCAGAGTGGGCCACTCAAGGGCATTCAGAGACTTGTCCCAAAGCCACTTCTGCGTTGTCTTGGCTGTGTGCTTAGAGTCGTTGTCCTGTTGGAAGGTATACCTTCACCTCAAGGATCTCTCTGCACTTTACTCCATTCATCTTTTCCTCAATCCGGACTAGTCTCCCAGTCCCTGCTGCTGAAAAACATCCCCACAGCATGATGCTGCCACCCCCATGCTTCACTGTAGGAATGGTGCCAGGTTTCTTCCAGACCTGACATTGGCGTTCAGGCCAAAAAGTTCAATCTTGGTTTCATCAGACCAGAGAATCTTATTTCTTATCGTCTCAGAGTCTTTAGGTGCCTTTTGGCAAACTCCAAGTGGGCTGTCATGTGCCTTTTACTGAGGAGTGGCTTCCGTCTGGCCACTCTACCATAAAGGCCTGATTAGTGGAGTGCTGCAGAGATGGTTGTCTTTTGGAAGGTTCTCCCATCTCCACAGAGGAACTCTGAAGCTCTGTCAGAGTGACCATCGGGTTCTTGGTCACCTCCCTGATCAAGGCCCTTCTCCCCCGATTTCTCAGTTTGGCCGGGCAGACAGCTCTAGGAGGAGTCTTGGTTCCAAACTTCTCCCATTGAAGAATAATGGAGGCCACTGTGTTCTTGGGGACCTTAAATGCTGCAGATATTTTTTGGTACCCTTCCCCAGATCTGTGCTTCGATAAAATCCTGTCTCGAAGCTCTACGGACAACTCCTTTGAACTCATGGCTTGGTTTTTGCTCTGACATGCACTGTCAACTGTGGGACCTTATATAGACAGGTGTGTGCCTTTCCAAATTATGTTCAATCAATTGAGTTTACCGCAGGTGGACTCCAATCAAGTTGTAGAAACATCTCAAGGACGATCCATGGAAACCGGACACACCTGAGCCCAATTTCAGGTCTCATAGCAAAAGGTCTGAATACTTATGTAAATAAGGTATTTCTGTTTTTTATTTTGAATAGATCTGCAAAAAAAGTAAAAAATGTGCACATACAAGTATCTCCATATGTTCTGAACAAGAACTGTGCTGTTGGTTAAGGGCTTGTAAGTAAGCACTTCACAGTAAGGTCTACACCTGTTGTATTCGGCGCATGTGATTTGATGTTTGCATGTGCTGCATTTTTTTACATTTTAGTTATTTAGCAGATGCTCTTATCCAGAGCGACTTACAGTAGTGAAGGCAGACATTTCATACATTTTTTTTCTCCATACTGGTCCCCCGTGGGAATTGAACCCACAACCCTGGCATTGCAAACACCATGCTCTACCAACTGAGCCACACTGGACCTGCATCGCACAATAGATGTGATCTTCTCAACTCTACTGTGCTGGGTAGCAACCCAATTCATTTGATCTATTGAGGGAGCATCATGGAGTAGGTTTACATAATCTGTAAATGAACACCAACCAATCAAGAACCAAATTCCTTGAGTAACGTGACGTGATTGGATATAATGTTTAAAAGGAGATTCTGAGGGGCGTGGATCATGGGTCATGTTCAGGATGTTGCATAAAGGCCATAGAGTCTGCAAATTAGACATGGGTGAAGCACACTCAGATACAGTAGACTTACACACTAAATCATGAAGTCAGTCATTTCTCTGAAGTCTAAAATTAGAATTCCACTGAACCACTCTGGAAATCCACAGGCCCAGCCAGGTGGTCTCTGCATGAAGTTCCATACAGTTCAAATGATAACTACAGTAAGTCTCTCTTCAGGGGAATTCGAAGTCTCCATACATGAACCTTTCAAAAGTTCAGCAGCCAGTTTATTTGCATGACTACTATTTCTAGCTAGAAGAGATGGCGAAGGTCAGTTGGAATAGGGTCAGAACCATTTGCAATGACCCAAGATACTGATGACCTATATAGATAAATACAGTACCAGTCAAAAGTTTCGACACACCTACTCATTCAAGGGTTTTTCTTTAATTTGACTATTTTCTACTTTGTAGAATAATAGTGAAGACATGAATACTATGAAATAACACATATGGAATCATGTAGTAACCAAACAAGTGTTAAACACATCAAAATATATTTTATATTTGAGATTCTTCAAAGTAGCTACCATTTGCCTTGATGACAGCTTTGCATACTCTTGGCACTTTTTTGGTTACTACATTATTTAATATGTGTTATTTCATAGTTTTGATGTCTTCACTATTATTCTACAATGTAGAATGTACAATTTCTTTAAAAATAAAGAAAAACCCTTGAATGAGTAGGTGTGTCCAAACTTTTGACTGGTACTGTATGTGACATACAGAAGGCTTAGGGTTCCTTTTAGATATCATATAGAAAGAGAGGACTTCTCCAGTCACAATATTAGTAGAATGTCATGTTGGTTCACAATGAGCTTTATCAAAGAGCAAAGACCACCAACTGCATGGCCATACAATTTATGCTGCTGAAGCACTGTGGTTTTTCTTCATACTTCAAAACATGGAAATGTAACCTGTATCCACTCTATGTAAAACCCAGGCCTGGGACACATTCTTTACATTCATGACCTAGGGTCTAGTGATAGGGGTGATGGGGACAACATGGGTCGGGGACAGCTGTTGCTGAGTCTCCCTACCAGGTTTGAAGGCTGCACCACAGTGACCACTGGGAGAATAGTGACCAGCCCCAGCACCCTCTGTCTGGCCACAACCAGAGTCAGGGTCACTCCTCCAACTTCCCCCACTACCACAACACACTTCCTGTAGTCTGACCCACCACCACAACACACTCCAGGCTGTATCACAACGGGCTGTGATTGGGAGTCCCATAGGGCGGCGCACAGTTGGCCCTGCGTCGTCCGGGTTAGGGTTTGGCCGTGGTAGGCCGTCATTGTAAATAAGAATTTGTTCTTAAAGGATCCGACCCTTTTTTCAATTTCATCTAAAATGACACCCAAATCTAACTGCCTGTAGCTCAGGACCTGAAGCAAAGATATGCATATTCTTGAAACCATTTGAAAGGAAACACTTTGAAGTTTGTGGAAATGTGACATTAATGTAGGAAAATATAACACATTAGATCTGCGTTTTTTTGTATTTTTTTGAAATGCAAGAGAAAGACCATAATGTATTATTTGAGCCTAGGTGAAATTTAGACTTTGGCCACCAGATGACATCAGTGTATGTGAAACATTTTTGACAGATCCAATGAACCATTGCATTTCTGTTCAAAATGTTGTATCAACACTGGCCAAATGTGCCTAATTGGTTTATTAATACATTTTGAAGTTCATAACTGTGCACTCTCCTCAAACAATAGCATGGCATTCTTTCACTGTAATAGCTACTGTACATTGGACAGTTCAGTTAGATTAATAAGAATTTAAGCTTTCTGCCAATATCAGATATGTCTATGTCCTGGGAAAATTTCTTGTTACTTACAACCTCAGGCTAATCACATTATCCTACGTTAGCTCAACAGTCCTGTGGGGGACCCACCGATCCTGTAGAGGTTATCTGACTTGCCTAGTTAAATAATAGTTAAATAAATAAAAAATAAAATATTGGCAGTCTGGCCCACTCCCACAACACACTATAGGCAGTCTGGCCCAGTGGCGGTCAGTGCAGTTTAAGATGAGGGAGGACCATTTTTGTTTTTTATGAGCATGGCCTTATTTCCTTTACAGCATATTGGATGACTTTCATTCATATTCCATTCACCCAGTTCAATGTAACAGTGATAAGTTTAGGGTACTACATGATTCTCAAATTTTCCCTATAACCATCATGAGGTTGCTACAACCTTGCCTATAAATTAACATTTACAACGTAGGTGCACACAGGTCGTGAGACAAATTTGAGGTGACATTAGTCCAACAGTTGCAAACAATAATTTCTATTGGGCAAATTCAGGTATGTTTATCCCTGTTATGTTCTGTTTGCTCCTGTATAACAAATGTTTCTCAACAGAATCGGCTAAATGAATACACCCTGATCACACGTGAACAGAGTTCACTTTCATAACAGCCACATTGTATTCCTTTTTTTCCCTTCGCTTGTGGACTTTAATGCAAAACAAATCAGCTGTATGTGACCAAGCGAAAAAGCCTTTCCAAGCCAAACCTCTACAAACAGCCTATATCGTTGTCACCATATTAGCTAAAGTAACGTCATAGTCAGCAAAGCTAATAGAACTAATGCGTTAGTAAACCCGCTACAATCATGCAGTAACGTTAGTGTACTGTCAGTAAGCATCCCTCTGTTTCAGTAGGCTAAACTAGCTAGCTGCATTTGCTAGCTAAGTAAGTGAAACTGAAAGTAAAAAAAAAATACAAACTCTCTATTTCTCTCTTGCTTCTCCTTCATTTTGGAAGAAATTAATTTGTTCAAAACTGTTCAACTATTGTCTATCTCTCTCTTTGAGTCAACTACTCACCACATTTTATAAACTGCAGTGCTAGCTAGCTGTAGCTTATGCTTTCAGTAATTCTCTGATCCTTTGATTGGGTGGACAACATGTCAGTTTATGCTGCAAGAGCTCTGATAGGCTTGAGGACATCCTCCGGAAGTTGTCATAATTACTGTTTAAGTCTATGGATGGGTAGTGAGAACCGTGAGCCTTCTAGGTTTTGTATTGAAGTCAATGTACCCAGAGGAGGACAGAAGCTAGCTGTTGTCACGATTTCTGCCGAAGTCAATGCCCCTCCTTGCTCGGGTGGTGCTCGGCGGTCGACGTCACCGGTCTTCTAGCCATCATCGATCAGTTTTTCATTTTCCATTGGTTTTGTCTTGTCTTCCTACACACATGTTCCCAATCCAATTAATCATGTTGTGTATTTAACCCTCTGTTTCCCCGCATGTCCTTGTCGGTGATTGTTTTGATGTTATGTTACGTGGGTTTGTGTATCGGGGTGCGACGGGTAATTTTACCCATTTATTTTGTAAACTGGTTTTGGAGTTGGTTTTGTTATTAAATACTCCATATTAACTAACTTGGTTTCTCCTGCGCCTGACTTCCCTGCCACCTACATACAAGAACATGACAGCTGTCCTCCGGCTACACCATGGTGCTACCCTATATAGTGCTGTTGAGGCTACTGTAGACCTTCTTTGCAAAATAGTGTGTTTTAATGAAATATTTGGTGACGTGATTATATTTAGTATAGTGTAATCTAAAAATTATAACTTTTTAAATGTTTCAAAATTGTCATTTTTATGAAATTCACTGAGGAGGATGGTCCTCCTCTTCTTCCTCTGGCCCAAACCCACAACACACTATAAGCAGAAACATGCCTTCTCAATGTCACAGGAGTGATGAGTTGGACCATTGAGTTGGCCACGTGAAGCAGACCTCTGTTGCCATTCATATGGTGAAAAAAATACATTTCAATATACACTGGACAAAAATATTAATGCAACATGTAAAGTGTTGGTCCGATGTTTCATGAGTTTAAATAAAATATCTCAGAAATGGTCTGTATGCACAAAAAGCTTACTTCTGTCAAATGTTGTGCAAAATGTGTTTACATCCTTGTTAGTGAGCATTTATCCTTTGCCAAGATAATCTATCCACCTGACAGGTGTGGAATATCAAGAAGATGATTAAACAGCATGATCATTACAAAGGTGCACCTTGTGCTGGGGACAATAAAAAATCACAACAATGCCACATATGTCTCAAGTTTTGACGGAGTGTGCAATTGGCATGCTGATTGCAGGAATATCCACCAGAGCTTTTGCCATAGAATGTAATGTTAATTTCTCTACCATAAGCCACCGCCAACGTTGTTTTAGAGAATTTGGCAGTACGTCCAATTGGCCTCACATCCGCAGACCCCATATAACCACGCCAGCCCAGGTCTTCCACATCCGGCTTAATCACCTGCGGGAACACCTGAAACAAGTCACCCGGACAGCTGATGAAACTGTGGGTTTGCACAACCAAAAACTGTCTGCAGAAACTGTCAGAAACCATCTCAGGGAAGTACATCTGCGTGCTAGTCTTACACACCAGGGTCTTGACCTGACTGCAGTTCGGTGTCGTAACTGACTTCAGTGGTCAAATGTTCACCTTCGATGGCCACTGGCACGCTGGAGCAGTGTGCTCTTCACGGATGAATCCCAGTTTCAACTGTACCGGGCAGATGGCAGACAGCGTGTATGGCGTCGTGTGGGCGAACGGTTTGCTGATGTCAATGTTGTGAACAGAGTGCCACCATGGTGACGATGGTGTTATGGTATGGGCAGGTATAAACTATGGGCAATGAACACAATTGCATTTTATCGATGGCAATTTGAATCCGCAGAGATACCATGACGAGATCCTGAGGCCTATTGTCGCGCCATTCATCCGCTGCCATCACCTCGTGTTTCAGCATGATAATGCACAGCCCCATATCGCAAGGATCTGTACACAATTCCTGGAAGCTGAAAATGTCCCAGTTCTTCCATGGCCTGCATACTCACCAGACATGTCACCCATGTTTGGGATGCTCTGGATCGACATGTACGACAGCATGTTCCAGTTCCCGCCAATATCCAGCAACTTCCCACAGCCATTGAAGAGGAGTGGGACAACATTCCACAGTTCACAATCAACAGCCTGATCAACTCTACGCGTAGGAGATGTGTCACGCTGCATGAGGCAAATGGTGGTCACACCAGATACTGACTGGTTTTCTGATACACAGATGCATATCTCTTTTCCCAGTCATGTGAAATCCATAGATTAGGGCCTAATGAATTAATTGCAATTTACTGATTTCCTCATATGAACTTTAACTCAGTAAAAACTTGAAATTGTTGCATGTTGCATTTATATATTTTTTCAATATCAATGGCAAAAAATGTATTTCAAATACATGTAGATACTGTACATTTGCATCTTTGCTAAAATGCATGTAAAGCCTTAAAATGCATTCCAGAGGTGTGTTGGATTTTTTTTTTAAGGAATAGTTTCACCATATTAAAACGAGAGTTCAGTTCACATAACAGGGTTGACTTGTAAATTAATCACTAATCACCTGAAATAAATAATTATCTTCAGAAATAACTTCGTCAAAGCAACAAACTTTACAATGATGGTGAAAACTTGGAGAATTTTTGGGGATGAGTGGGTTAAAATCTTCCTAGAAGTCACAGAGGGTATATAGCATTTTGGAACAAAACTCTTCAAATATGACTGTGAGATAGATTGGAATAGTGCAGGAGATTGTGTGTGCTCTATTCATTCTATTTCTATCTTCAACATGCAGTTCCAGATACAGCCCTGCCATTGGTTGAAAGCGGCCCATCTCATAGTTTCAGAAAGGTATCCACTTCCTGAGATCTGTATTCAAAAATGGTTTTTAAGTAGTTGCTTTCTCGGATCTGCATTAAAATAGTTTCGAAAAGTAGTCACTTTCTGAGATCTGTATTCAAATAGTTTTAAAAAGTAGTACTTTTTGGGATCTGTATTCAAATAGTTGTAGTCACCTCCAAAGTAACTATTTATTCCCCTGGAATAGTTACTTTCCCCAAAGCGTAGTTAAAACTGTAGTTATCCCAGGTCTGGTGCTGATGGCAGTGCACTGGACAGTGGACACATGCCCAGGGGATATAACCACCCCTTATGCACTCTCTATAACTAGAATATTGGATACGTTCTATCCAACAATCTAGACATTCCAAAGCCTAGTGCATGATGTATCCTACAGTAACAGTACTGGATGTACATTCACTATTGTGCTGTGTTGTCTTCCACTGCTGATAGAGCTACATTACCTCACAGCTTAGCCATGTCCTTGTCATCTCAATGATCAGAAGGAAGTGATGCAATATCATAATTATTTAGTGACGTGAGATGCTCTGTGACAACGGCAAACTCAGTGGAAAGGGAAGCAGTTTGAGTAAGCTAGTGCCCTCTCTGCACCTGTGGCACTTGTATGATTTAGCTTGGTCTGTCTGACTTAATATCTCTTCAAACATTGTAAAACACAGGACCAGTTTTAATACTGTGTGTCACGGTTGTCGTAGGGTAAAGTGGACCAAGACGCAGCGGGGAAATGTGCACTCATCTTCTTTTATTTAAACGGACAAAGACGGTAAACCAAAATAAATACGTACACAAAAAAAAACACAACGACAAATAACAGGCCGGTAAGGCACAGAGCTATACATAGCACAATCTCCCACAAAACACTAAAACAAACACACACCTATATATAGGACTCTCAGAGGCAACTAGAAAACACCTGCCTCCAATTGAGAGTCCAATCCCCAGTAAACTAAACATAGAAATATAAAGAACTAGACTAAACATAGAAATACATTAACATAGACCAGTGCCCAAAACCCAGAATAATAAATCAAATACACCACTAAACACACAACCACCCCGCACCACATAAAACAAATACCCTCTGCCACGTCCTGACCAAACTACAATAACAAAATAACCCCTAAACTGGTCAGGATGTGACACTGTGTCTGATTCTCACAGGTATGTGAATGAACTGTGGTGACCCCTGGAAGCAAAACGCTCACATGTGTAAAGTAAACTACTGACACAAACATTTGGAAAGGATCTCCTTATCCCTGACCTGGACAAAGTGCCAAAAATGTTCATGGCGGATATCTCGCTCTCCCCTCCTCCATGTATCAACCATGATATCATTAAGTGCTGGAGGACCACATCAGCTCGAGTGGGAAAAACACAAGTATCTCTACTATCTCTCCCAGAGCTGGTCTGGATTAGGAGCACGACAGAGACAGATAGGTGCTGAGGAGATGAATGACAGTTAACCTAAAGTATGCCTGTACTGCACTCCCTTTAACCCTTTAAAAGAGAGATATGTTGCAGATTTCGTTTTGGCCCAGCTAGACAGTGTGATGTATGCCTTGACAAATGGATTACAGTTCATGAGAACCAAATGTACATGACTGTTCTGTGATTTATGGCATGGTGATAAATGAAATAATTGAACACCATTCAAATTAATTAATAACCAGGTAGAAAGTTGAGACCCCCTATACAAGGTTCAGGGAAGAGATCTATTCCAAATGTAAACAGAGGAATCTGGATTAGCTGTTCCTTATCTTCCAGCTTAAATATCTCAGGAGAACATCATTTGTCTGGATTACGTTGTCAGCTTGAAGTCCTCAGAAAGTTCTTCTCACTAGTTAAATGCTAGAAGGGTTTCTCACACTGCTTTTACATAACAATGACAGAGGAATAAGTAGTGATTTATAGGAAATGCTAGATTAATGACTCGCTAGACCCGTGTCTAGCTTCTTGCTAATGACCATTCTACCTCCTGAGAACAGTCAAAATACCTTTACTCTCTTAAAAAACATGTCATCAACTCAATGTGTTTTAATTCATGTGGACACCATGGATTTTAACCCACTCATACTGCACAAAGCAGGCAGCCATTTCCATTGAAATAGATGGTATTCCGACACACATTACTCCCTAACCTACAGTATACCAGTGGAGAACAGCACTGGCAAAGTCCAGCAACAGTAATAGTCTTCTCTGCATTTCAAACTCAGAATACTAGAGCATTTCAGCTGATAAGCTTAGCTCCTGCCACGGCACGGGCAAATGGATTAACTGTTTAGAGAGGAGAGACGCATGCTTTCACTACTTAATGCGCACTATGTAGAAGACAGTTACCCGTACTTTCTGACCTGTTCTTTCTGGTCCCCAGGGTTAGGTTTGGAGTGGTGCTGAAGGTAATCCTACAGGAGACTCAGTCTGTCCTTCCGTATGTGAATGTCCTCTGACGACCTCTTCTTATTCCTCTTCTCACTACTACTCCTGCTCATCTGCCTTGTTACAGAGTGAATACCATCACAACGGACCAGCTCTGCTCTCTCATTTCTCCTCCTCTAGGATTCCAGGTCAAGAAGAAAATGCTACAGCAAAGAGATCTGGGTCTCTCTCTCGCTCTACTCGCTTATCCACTCTCCCTACTCCCCTCTCTCATACACACATTCTCTTTACACTCTCCCCTCTCTCTCTCTCTCTCTCTCTCTCTCTCTCTCTCTCTCTCTCCCCTTTCTCTTTCTCTGTAAGTCAGCCAAGGAAATACACTCTTTGAGGAGTCAGTGAGGGAGTGCTTGTGACAGAGAGAGAATGGAAGGGAGTAAGGGTGAGGAAGTCTGTGTTTGAAAGGAGCCATTGCTCAGCAGGGAGAGAGAGGTGCAGCAGTATGATGTCCTTTGTCACATGTCCAGGTCTTTTCATTTACTCTTCCTTTGTCCCCAGTCTTTCGGTGTGTAGACGGAGGCTAAAGCATGGGTGTATATTTAACTACTCTGCTGCAGTCACTAGGAGTTGTTAGCAGTTGAAGGCGTTTGTTTGGAGGCTCGCTGCCTGGCTAGCTGGCTCCCTGGCTCCCTGGCTCCCCTCTCCACTCTTGACAGCTGAGCACTGGGCACACCACGTCATTTCAACATGGAAATGTGGGTAATATTTGGTTGAGACGTTGATCAATGACATTTCAACCTTTATTCACACACTCAAAAAGACAGCCAGAAGTTTGTTGAATTCCTAATGTGTTACAACTAAAAGCACAACCAAATTCCAACAAAAAATATTCGATTTTTGGTTTAGTTGTCATCAACCATTTAAAAGCACAGAAAAGGCCTAGATCAGATCACACGTTAACCGGCAATAGCCGACACCCGCATAGCTGGTGCTTTGGTGGTGTCTGAGGTAGAGCTGTCAAATCAGAGGCTGCTCGTGTGGTCATTGTCACAAAGTCACACCCGTCTCACTTTTGTGAGAAGTTCAGAATGAGAATGTGTAGACTAAATAGAAATAAGGCATGAGGAGGTGTGGTATATGGCCAATATACCACGGCTAAGAGCTGTTCTTAGGCAAGACGCATCACGGAGTGCTTGGACACAGCCCTTAGCCGTGGTATATTGGCCATATACCACAAGCCCTAGAGGTGCCTATTGCTATTATAAACTGGTTACCAACATAATTAGGGCAGTAAAACATTTTTTTTTGTCATATCTGTGGTATACGGTCTGATAAACCACAGCTGTCAGCCAATCACCATTCAGGGCTCGAACCACCCAGTTTATAAATAGAAATAATCGAGGTGTAGATTACATCTCACATTTCAGTGTTCGAACAAGGCTGATTTGTCTTAATGCAACTCTGTGCAGCCAATGGCAATGTTTGCTTTAAGTATAATGCTGGGAGCCGCTTGTGGATTTGACAGCTCTAACGCAGGTCCATCTCAGACACCCGCAAAACAAGCGTGAATCGACAAGCGTGAATCGGCAAGCGTGAATCTGATGGAATCAAGTCCAACGTTAAAATGGGAATACAATGTGAGATATTTAGTATTTATACAACAACTTCATGTGTTGTCACTGTGCTTCATCTAATATCACAACCAAAATTACTTGGATTGCAGTTGAGATTACATTAGAAGTACATACTGTAGTGCAAGTGATCAATGCTGTTAGAGATTTTGGCCATATTATTATAACAATGGTGAAGATCTCCACAGACCTGCAACCTTTGCATGCTATCTTGAACATGCAAGCTTTCTATCATTACATAAGAAGACATTTATAGTAACAGTAATCTCAAAATGTGGCCATGGATGTGTTACTCATTTTAAGGTTGAATACAGTGCCTTCAGAATGTATTCACACCCCTTGACTTTTTCATAATTTTGTTGTGTTACAGCCTGAATTTAAAAAGGATTCAATTGTGATTTGTTTTGTCACTGGCCTAAATACAATACCCCATAATGTCAAAGTGGAATTATGTTTTTCAGAATTTTTACAAATTAATATAAAAATGGAAAGCTGAAATGTCTTGAGTCAATAAGCATTCTACCCCTTTGTTATGACAAGCATAAATTTCAGGAGTAAAAACCTGTTTAGGGGATCTGCGTAGTTCTGGTACCGGTTCCGACCGACATTTTCACTTATACATCTGTGGACACCGTAGATCAAAATGAATGATAGCCCTGGTTCCCATGGACACAATATTCAAATTACTTTGAGCAACATTGATTCAACCAGTTTGTGCCAAGTGACATGCCACTTTTCTCTCTCCCATGCTGGGAAAATCCAGCACGGCCAGCCACCCCAACCCACCCCAGAGGCAGTCCAAGACACTGCCAGTTGCTGAGCTTGCGAGGGCTGGGGCTGCCAGGCTCTTCAGGACTTTGGCAGTTAGACAGCTTACAGCCCAGACCGCTTACATAAAAATAAACTAAATTAGCTTGCTGAGTTAAATGTGTTGTACAGTATATTGTTTACAGTATCAATGGGCATGGTTGGCATCGTTGTGAGGTCAAGGTGGGTGTTCTACTGCTGTTGGACATGTGAAATGTGGGATCTGGAGCACAGCCTACAATGGGTGAGAGGTAAAGAGTCCAATGAGGACATAACAACAGTGTGATGTACATTTCTCAATGTTGTCTAATCACTAAGCAGAAACAAAAACAAAAACAGAACAGTTACTTCAGAATTATTTCACAGGAATCGCCATCCAATCCTGTACTTTTTCCTGTGCTGTGTTAGGCCACTGATTCTCCTCAAAAACACTTCTGTTCACACATATCCGTCACTTGTGTGGGTGTAGTGTGCTGATGTAATGCTTAGCACAATCTAAGAACAAGCACACACACACACACAGAGAAAGAGAGCGAGAGAGAGAGAAACCCACTGCATGGTGCTTATACAGTGCATTCGGAAAGTAATCAGACCCCTTCCCTATTTCCACATTTTTTTACATTACAGCCTTATTCTAAAATGGATTCAATACATTGTTCCCTCATCAATCCACACATGATAACCCAAACAGAAATACCTTATTTACATAAGAACTCAGACCCTTTGCTATGAGACTTGAAATTGAGCTCAGGTGCGTCTTGTTTCCATTGAACACCCTTGAGATGTTTCTACAACTTGATTGGAGTCTACCTGTGGTAAATTCAATTGATTGGACATGATTTGGAAAGGCACACACCTGTCTATATAAGGTCCCACAGTTCAGAGTGCATGTCAGAACAAAAACCAAGCCATGAGGTCGAAGGAATTGTCCACAGAGCTCCAAGAAAGGATTGTGTCGAGGCACAGATCTGGGGAAGGGTATCAAAACATTTATGCAGAACTGAAGGTCTCCAAGAACACAGTGGCCTCCATCATTCTTAAATGGAAGAAGTTTGGAACCACCAATACTCTTCTTAGAGCTGGCCGCCCAGCCAAACTGAGCAATCGGGGGAGAAAGACCTGACAGAGTTCCTCTGTGGAGATGGGAAAACCTTCCAGAAGGACAACCATCTCTGCAGCACTCCACCAATCAGGTCTTTATGGTAGAAGCCACTCCTCAGTAAAAGGCACATGACAGCCAGGTTGGAGTTTGCCAAAAGGCACCTAAAGACTCTCAGACCATTAGAATCAATATTTTCTGGTCTGATGAAACCAAGATTGAATTATTTGGCCTGAATGCCAAGCGCCACATTGAGTGAAAACCTGGCACCATCCCATGGTGGTGGGAGCATCATGCTGTCGGGATCTTTCAGCGGCAGGGACTGGGAGACTAGTCCGGATCGAGGGAAAGAGCAAAGTTTTATTTATTTATTTTATTTCACCTTTATTTAACCAGGTAGGTCAGTTGAGAACAAGTTCTCATTTACAACTGCGACCTGGCCAAGATAAAAGCAAAGCAGTGCGACACAAACATCACAGATTTATACATGGGATAAACAAACGTACAGTCAATAACACACTAGAAAAATCTATATACAGTGTGTGAAAATGTAGTAAGATTAGGGAGGTAAGGCAATAAATAGGCCATAGTGGCGAAATAATTACAATTTAGCAATTAACACTGGAGTGATAGATGGAGTGATAAAGTACAGAGAGATCCTTGATGAAGACCTGCTCCAGAGTGCTCAGGAAGTCAGGCTGGTGCAACAGTTCACCTTCCAACAGGACAACGACTCTAAGCACACAGCCAAGACAACGCAGGAGTGGCTTCGGGACAAGTCGCTGGGCCACTCTGGGCCACTCTGTCCTTGAGAGCCCGCACTCTGGGCCACTCTGTCCAGCCAGAGCCCGGACTTGAACCCAATTGAACATCTCTGGAGAGACCTGAAAATAGCTGTGCAGCGACGCTCCCCATTCAACTTGACAGAGCCTGAGAGGATCTGCAGAGAAGAATGGGAAAAACTCCCCAACTACAGGTGCGCCAAGCTTGTAGTGTCATACCCAAGAAGACTCGAGACTGTAATCGCTGCCAAAGGTGCTTCAACAAAGTACTGAGTAAAGGGTATGAATACTTAAGTAAATGTGATATTTCATTTAAAAAAAATGTTTAATACATTTGCTACAATATCTAAAAACCTGTTTTTGCTTTGTCATTATTAAGGGGTAATGTGTGTAGATTAATGGGGGAAAAACAATGTAATCCTTTTGTAGAATAAGGCTGTAACGTAACAAAATGTAAAAAAGAAAGGGGTCTGAATATTTTCCGAAGGCGCTGTATTGTCGAGATGCTCTCAGGTGGCAACATAGTGCTCTTACTTGGTCTTGACCCGTTTTGTTTTTGACATCAAGTTCATTGCAGCTCTTGATACCTAAAAATACAGATAATCCAAGGGTTAATACACTCTGCTGTCTTGCCTCTGTTGTCCTGTGTCACTCAAAGCGAATCATTGTGAGACGCAGAGCACAGTTGTTTGACAGACTCTTTCTGTTCTACACATTATGTCATCCCATATGAACATGTGGTATCATGGAGTAGATCTATCCAAGCTGAGGGCATCATAAGTATATTTTGATTGAATGTCATATTTCCCACACCCAGATGAGGTCATGTGGTCAGTTCCAGTCGAAAGAAGGAGGTTTGTTATTTTTTCAGTCTGTATTTACCCTTGAGATGGTGGTCTTATTTCAAAGAATCAGCACTGTGGTTAATATGATTCACATTAATGTGGGTTACTAACGTAAAGTAGCCCTCATTTTCTCACACTAACATGTCTCAGATAATCAGTGTGAACATAAATCACATCGAACAAATACAAGACGACCGACCAAATATCCCACCAACAGAGTTGACATAATGATGCATTTTTTTTTTCTTATTGATATCAGATAAAAAAGGACCAAAAAGCTGTCATTCTTATAGGCCTATTTGTTGTCGTTATGCACACAGTATATACTGCATTGCATTTGAACTATTTGTGAGAAGTCAACAAAGTCACCTTCAAGCTACTGACATTAAAAGAGACTATAATGTATACTATGGTAGGAATACTATAGTATCCACTGTTGTGTTTCTGCGGACTTGATTGTAGTATTCACTTGTAGTATACTGTAGTATTTAGTTTACTATAGTATAAATAAAGTAGTAAAAGAAGAGTAGTGTATATATACTATAGTAATTATTGTAGTATTAAAGGCAGTGGTTTTAAGGACGGTATTATACTGTAGTATTTACTATAGTGTTTTTGTGGACTGTAGCAAGGTATACTGTAGTATTTACTAGTGATGTTACGCGCGATACCGAAACTCTGAGGCATCGCTAACTTCGAAGCAGTGTGCCAATGCGTGCCACAGTATCAGAAGTACGTCTTCAATGACGTCAGAAGCTTTGTTTGATCCAATATCTTAGTATAATGCAATGAACCTGTGACTGCTCCAGAACCACATTTTGGTGACACGGGTAGAAAACAGTTCTGTTGCGTTGGGTTTGTCATATATATCCAGTAGTCAATATTTCATGTGTTGCATCTTCAAGAAGCATGCATACAAAGAGGGAGTCATTTTCAATTCATGTGATTCATGCTACAGCTAAATTCCTATTTAAATATCACTGATATGAGAAAACACAGGATCACACAATCCCGACTATTTTATCACCTCAACTACAGATAATTATTAAGACAGGAATGTTGTGTTTGTCAACTACATGCCTGCCACCTTGTGGGGAGCTGTGGATAGTACAGTGAAACTACAACAGGCATGCAAATGCACCCATCGCTAGCTTGCTCGCACCACTAGGCTACAGTACGGTGCATATTTTACACCAGCCACAATGTTTGTTCGAAGGCACTGACTGCCAACAAATGAGTTATATACACATCTTAATATAACTAAACTCCCCAGATGTGCCAACAATTCATCATCAAACCCAGGTATTGGTTTCATCAAACCCATTTAAAGGCCCAGTGCATTAAATAAATATATTTCCCTGTGTTTTATATACTGAACAAAAATATAAACTTAACATGTAAAGTGTTGGGTCCATGCTTAATGAGCTTAAATAAAATATCCCAGAAATGTTCCATATGCCCAAAAAATTTATTTCTCTCTAATTTTGTGGACACATTTTTGCTGATTTCAACGTTGTGAACAGAATGCCCTATGGTGGCGGTGGAGTTATGGTATGGGCAGGCATAAACTACAGACAACGAAGAATATTGCATTTTTATTGATGGCAATTTGAATGCACAGAGGTACTGTCACAACATCCTGAGGCCTATTGTCATGCCATTCATCCGCCGCCATCAACTCATGTTTCAGCATGATTATGAACAGTCCCCTGTCGCAAGGATCTGTAGACAATTCCTGAAAGCTGCAAATGTCCCAGTTCTTCCATGGCCCGCATACTCACCAGTTACCCACTGAGCATGTTTGGGATGCTCTGGGTCGACGTGTACGACAGCGTGTTCCAGATCCCGCCAATATCCAGCAACATCGCACAGCCATTGAAGGGGAGTGAGGCAACATTCCACAGGCCACAATCAACTCTATACGAAGGAGATGTGTCGCGCTGCATGAGGCAAATGGTGGTCACACCAGATACTGACTGTTTTTTTTTTAAATGTATCTGTGACCAACATATGCATATGTGTATTCCCAGTCATGTGAAATCCATAGATTAGGACCTAATTAATTTATATCAATCGACTGATTTCCTTATATAAACTAACTTAGTAAGATCTTTGAAATTGTTGTGTTTATGTTTTTGTTTAGTGTATATATACAGTGTATTTCCACTCTGAGGTTGGAATAACATTTACATTTGAGTCATTTAGCAGACACTCTTTTCCAGAACAATTAGGGTTAAGTGCCTTTTTTAAACGCACATCGACAGATTTTTCACCTAGTTGGCTCAGGAATTCAAACCAGCAACATTTTTGTTACTGGCGAAACACTATTAACCCCTAGGCTACCTGCTGCCTCAATGATACTGTAAAACACAAATAATACTGTGAAATTGTGAAAATTATGACAATACCTTTTTAGTGTCAACCCTGAAATTTCAGCCTGTTTCGGTGGGATGGAGCTTTGGTCTTTCAATGTTGACATAACCATGCGTAAATTGGTTAATAGACCAATAAGAAAGAGAGTCCCAAACCTCTCTGCCAATAACAGCTTGTTTTCAGTTTTCCTCTCCACACTCTGACCACTCCCAGACAGTTCTGACAAAATTCTTGCTTGAGAAATTGCTCTTTGCAAAGAAGCTTTATATATATATATATATATATATATTTTTTTACAATTTTAATTGAAAACAATCACAATAAGGCACTTAATTGTTACCCAGAAATGATTTGATATTGAGATTTTTAAAAAACCGCCTCATTGGACCTTTAAGTGAATTCATCCTCTTATGGTAGTCAACTACTGATTTATTTGTAATGGGATATTCAGTGGGATATTCAATACAAGTGCTCCCACTTTTGTTCCAATGTTCTGATGAGGTAATTGACAGTAGGGATCTTTGACAACAAAGTCAAGGGTTGCTGGTTGAAGTACCCCTCAGGTTGTCCCTCCTCAATCACTGCTCTAACAGACTACTGAAATCATATGTTGAATTAGATATTGACATTGCAATAAGTTGAAATGCGGACTTTTATTTTGAACGTTTCCTCATTACCATACCAAAGCAACGTCATCGTTTGTGTTTTTATCACGTGCATGTTCTTACTTACTTAGCTAGCTGCCTACACAGTTTTCTTTAGGGATGGGATCTATTAGAAGCTAGTAGGGGTATTTATTTTTATTTTCTCAGAAGTACTGAGTTAGGTAGCAGGATTTAGAAATGTGGAGCTAATGTTGTAAACCGTCATTGACCACACACTCCAGCACAGTAGGTGGCAGAATGCAACTTTAACGTTTGCGTTTAAAAGTTTAACGTTAACGGACCGCCATTACATCATAGAAGAACACGAATAATAAGAAGATTTATCTTTGTTTTAACATTTATTCAGTGCCATACCATGACGTCGATTGAGGCTTGGTTCATGGACGATTCTGACGAAGATCATAGGATGCCACATAAACTAAACCCAAACGAACCTGTGTCTTTGAAGGAGTTAGAAAATATTGGGGTTTTCTACTGGAAGGTAGTTAGCTAACTAGCGAGCAAGGCGGGATAACAACTTGATAACTTCAGCTATCAAGAAAAAGTTGTCAACGTTTAGCTGGCTACGTTATCTACTTCGTTATTTACTGGCATACACGTCTGTGAATGCAATTGTACACAAATACATGTGACTGGCTAAATTGGATTGCATAACAGTAGCGTCTGTCGCCAGCCTGGTCTCATAGACTAGACGTAACATAGTAAAAGTTATTCCGGGATGTTCAAATTAGTATATTTTACGTTTGGTATAGTTACATAAAACGGGTTACTTCGGCCAAAATGAAAATAAGGTGGATGGGTTGGCTTATAACGCGAACATCTAGCAATCCAAAGGTTGCGTGTTCGAATCTCATCACTGACAGCTTTAGCATTTTAGCTAATTTGCAACTACTTAGCATGTAAGCTAACCTTAACCATTTAACCTAACTCGTAGCCTAGCTAATGTTAGCCACAAAAAAATGGAATTCATAAAATAAAAGTTTTGAAATTCATAACATTTTATGAGACTAGAGACAGACTGGTTGATTCTGTACTGTCCATGTCTTCCAGTTAGATGCTGATATTTATGAAACAGACCCTGCGCTGGAAAAGATCCGTAAAGACAGAGGCTACTCCTACTCCGACATCATCACTATCGACAAGGACAAACTACCTAACTACGAGGACAAGGTAATACCTGCGTACAGTGACAAGAACACATTTGAGGGAGCTCAGAGTCAGATTACAATTGTTTCACTTGTTATTCTGTATGCCAATATTAGACTTGTTATAATGATACACTTTATAAAAGCACATTAATTAAAAGTGTCCTGCCGTTTGTGTACTCTTGTCCCAAGCTGAAGATGTTTTTTGAGGAGCACCTCCACCTGGATGATGAGATCCGCTACATCCTGGATGGCAGGGCCTATTTTGACGTGAGGGACAGGGAGGACCGCTGGATCCGCATCGCTATGACCAAGGGAGACCTGATCACTCTGCCTGCAGGCATCTACCACAGATTCACTCTGACTGAGACCGTATGGCTCCATTTGTAATTTGGCTGTCTACAACACGTACAGTAAAACTGTCCAACATGGAGGGGATTCGATTATCTGGCCCGGGTTGCCCTGATAGAAGGTGAAAAGCGATTGCATTAGTTTTGGAACCAGGCTTCCTCCCAGGCGTGAGCCAGGTGCCCCGCTCGTGGCCGATGGTTAAGTGACGTAGGTTAAGTACGTGGAGTAATGAGTAGGAATCTGTTTTCACATGCAAAAGTGATTGCTTTTGATAAAAACGCGATATCTACCTTCCTAATGAAAACTTGAACCTATATTTGATGGGAGAAAAGATGTATGTTTCTGAATGAAGCACCATGCTGCCTTGTTGACAACATGACCGAGCGGCGCAGATTACTGTTCCAATTGAGTAGGGCCCTCCTCCCTCACCGCTTTTGCTTTTTCACGTCACGGGCCACAGACCGATACTCAGCATAATCGAATCCGCCCAGTGTTCCAAACAGGACATTATTTGTCTTTTTACCTAAACATGCAAACACCATCTGATAGAATTTATAGCAAGCAGTGCAGTGCACTGGAATGACATTCACTCTCATGGGATGGGTGGCTCCCTCTGCTTTTTCCCGTTGATATCACTGGCCATACAGTGCCTTCAGAAAGCATTCGTACCCCCTTGACTTGTTTTTGTTACTGCTTGAATTCCAAATGGATGAAATATATTTATTTTTCTCACCCATCTACACATACCCCATAATGACAAATTGCAAACATGTTTTAAGAAATATTTGCACATTTCTTTAATGAAATACAGAAATATCTCATTTACATAAGTATTCAATAAATGTTAGAATCACCTTTGGCAGCAATTACAGCTGAGAGTCTTTCTGGGTAAGTCTAAGAGCTTTGCACACCTGGATTGTACAATATTTGTACGTTATTCTTTAAAAAATTATTCAAGCTCTGCCAAGTTGGTTGTTGATCCTTGCTAGACATCCATTTTCAAGTCTTGCCATAGATTTCCAAGCCTATTTAAGTCAAATTTGTAGCAGGAAAATTCAATGTCGTCTTGGTAAGCAACTCCAGTGTTGATTTGGCCTTGTGTTTTAGGTTATTGTCCTGCTGAAAGGTGAGTTTGTCTCCCAGTGTCTGTTGGAAAGCAGACTCAACCAGGTTTTCCTCTAGGATTTTGCCTGTGCTTAGCTCTTCCATTTCTTTGTATCCTAAAAAACTCCCTAGTCCTTGCCCATGACAAGCATACCCATAACACGATGCAGCCACCACCATGTTTGAAAATGTGAAGTGGTACTTAGTAATGTTGGATTTGCCCCAAACATAACTTTGTCCAGAATACAAAGCATTAATTTCTTTGCCACATTTTTAGCAGTTTTTATTTAGTGCCTTATTGCAAACAAATATTTTTATTCCTTACAGGTTTCCTTCCTCCTTTTCACTGTCATTTAGGTTAGTATTGTGGAGTAACTATAATATGTTGTTGATCCATCCTCAGTTCTCTTATCACAGCCATTAAACTCTGTAACTGTTTTAAAGTCACCATTGGCCTCATGATGAAATCCCTGAGCGGTTTCCTTCCTCTCTGGCAACTGAGTTAGGAAGGACGCCTGTATCTTTGTGGTGACTTGGTGTATTGATACACCATCCAAAATGTAATAACTTCACCATGCTCAAAGGGATATTTAATGTCTGCTTTTTTTTTTACCCATCTACCAATAGGTGCCCTTTGCGAGGCATTGGAACACCTCCCTAGTCTTATGGTGAATCTGTTTTGAAATTCACAGCTCGACCTTACAGATAATTGTATGTATGGGTACAGAGATGAGGTAGTCATTGAAAAATCACATTAAACACTATTGCACACAGTGAGTCCATGCAACTTCTGACTTATGCACATTTTTACTGCTTAACTTTATTTAGGCTTGCCATAAAAGGGGTTGAATACTTAGACTCAAGCTTTTTGTTTAATTAATTTGTAAATTCTAAAAACAATGGAATTTACATTGTGGGGTATTGTGTGTAGGCCAGTGACAATCTCTGGAAAATGTTGAGGGGTGTGTATACTTTCTGAAGGCATTGTAGACCGGTGCACCGTGGCTCAGCTTAATTGAACTCCCTCAATGTCTTCCGTCAGGTCATGTGGTTAGGATAGGATATGCACACACTGCCAGCAGTTGACCTATGTAAATATGAGAATGTCTAGAGCCATACTGCATGTCCAAGTCAAAAGTAAGATTTTTACATTTCAAATAAAATGTTGATCGTTTTTCCTCATGCATTTTACAGAACTACACTCAAGCCATGAGACTGTTCGTGGGGGAGCCTGTATGGAAAGCCTACAATCGTCCAGCAGATGAGTTTGATATTCGCCAGAAGTATGTGAGCGCTCTCCAATGTGCTTAAGACGAGCAACAGGTGGTACTGGATGGATGGAGTGTCCATAGAATTACACGATTTAGTGGAGTTGGATAATCAGACTCATGACAGGCTTTTGTATTATCAGGTATTTAAACCCATGCAGTGCCTACATTGTAAGCAATTAAACTAATTAACACACCACTTTCCATGATTTTTGTCTTTATATTGTAAAATGTATTGCTCCACTCAAGGTCGCATTCTATTTTTGTAACTACATCAGTGAGAATCAAGTCTAGTAAACTGTTTGTTACCTACAGTGAGCTAAAATGCCAGTAAGCTATCACATTAAATCACTCAGTTGTCAACTTTTCATTCTTCTAAAGTAATTGATTGTCACAAGTCTGGTCTCAATCAATAACCATTGTAAAAGGTCTACACCAAGTTCAGTTTATTTGAATAAACAAGATTCCTTTTCTCACATCCAGAGCAATACAGTACACTTCAACAAAATCAGGTCAACACCACAACATGTAAACAGTTATACTTAAGGGATAATTCATTTAATAATAACACTTTCCATTAATATATTTTCCCTACAAATAATATGTACAGTTGAATTATTCCATATCTATTTTACATTCCTTTTGTGGAGAGGGGTGGATCCTGAGCCAAGTCAATCATTGACCCTCACATTCAAAAAGTTACAGAAGACCCTTTAAGTGTGGTTGATTTTACAGAACAAAATAACATGATTTACTCAGGTCTTAATCACACAGGAATACAAAATGTCTGCCTTGTCTAAAAACATTGTACTGTATGTATTCACATAGATATCCTATCAGCATTCACTTGTGAGTTACACAATCATGATAATTTCCATCACTACTAGTATAATATGGGAGTGGATTTGCCTGTGCTGTGGGATAGTTGTGTGTGCCTGCTCTGGAGTTCAGGCAGGGTAATGCCCATGTTGTTTAGTGGAGTGTAATGACACTCAAGCCTAGGCCACACTCCTGATGGCCCCCTGTTCTTGCAATTGTTTTGCTCTAACCTTGTGACCTACAAGGGTCCTATACCGCCCTGGTTCCCTCTACACCAGTTTGAGGCACTGTGTGTTGAAGCTGTCTCCCTCTCGGCAGGCCACTGACTCCAGCAGGGCCTGTTTCTTCTGGGTGGAGCGGGACGACTCCAGCTCGTACATGGTGGTCAGGTTGAAAAGGACGCTCTCGTGGAGGTACAGGGCCGGGTCCTGTTGCACAAGGCCCTCCAGCTGTCTCAGCGACTCCTTCAAACGGCCCAGGTACAACAGACACACTGCTGCATTGTTATTCGCCTGTAGGGGAGAGGAGAGAGAGGTTATTGGCTTGCAGGGAGAGGAAGAGAGGCCCGAAAGGCCTCAGAAGTGAAGGGAAAGCAGTGGTATTACTCTACTACTGTAGTATCCCTTGATCATGTGTAGTACTTACTATATAATTTTGTAGAATACTATACACGGTGGTAACCCTCGACCATGAAGTGCTTACTATAGAATTTTGTAGTATACTGTAGAATACTATACTTCACACTAGTATAGTTTGATAATGTAGTGCTTACTTTAGAATGTTGTAGTATACTGGAGAATTATATACTACATGGTGTAGTGTTTACTATAGCATTTTGTAGTATACTGGAGAATACTATGTAATACAGTATTATCTGCAAAAACACTTGTAAATAGATGGGTTAGTTGACAACGTCATGTTACCGATGCACACGCTTCAAATGGGGCAGAAGTCCGTGAGTAGTTGTGGTTCTGGATTGCCAGACGGCAAACAACAATGACAAGAAACTGCCATGTAGGGAATCTTAAGTGACTCGTTTCATCTTGTTCTTGATACCATGTCTTGTTTTGACTGATTTCAAGTCAGTGCTAATATGGCAAATTCGCTAGCCAACCAACAAGTGTAACAATGTATTTGAGAGACAAGTGCTCATTGTGCAAATGTATTTGTTTTCAATAAACATTGGAGATGAAATATAGTTTACATGTTGTCAACAATCTATGCCAACCCCGTCTGTTTTGGCCCATAGTTGCACACACGTAATTTTTGTTGCTAAACAACCAACCCGTCTATACTACATTAATGTCCACAAAAAAACGTAACTATAGTAATACTATTTTTTTTTAACGTATGCTCCACCCATTCCCCATATCCCAATTTGTGCCACCCATGACTGAGAATCCTAATCCAAGTATAGATCATATATTGCATTCGCTACAGGTTTTATAAAAGAGCAGAAGCTCTGAACTATCAGTGCAGACTCAAGTCCTACCTACAGTACCAGTCAAAAGTTTGGACTACAATTGTCTACATTGTATAATAATAGGGAAGACAAACTATGAAATAACACATTTGGAATCATGTAGTAACCAAAAAAGTGTTCAACAAATCTTTTATATTTGAGATTCTTCAAAGTAGCCACCCTTTGCCTTGATGAAAGCTTTGCACACTCTTGGCATTATCTCAACCAGCTTCACGAGGTAGTCACCTGGAATGCATTTAAATTAAGAGATGTGCCTTAATTAATTTGTGGAATTTCTTCCCTTAATGCATTTGAGACAATCGGTTGTGTTGTGTCAAGGTAGGGGTGGTATACAGAAGATAACATGGACTTGGTCTTTTACCAAATAGGGCTATGTCAAGAACAGCTCAAATAAGCAAAGAGAAATGACAGTCCATCATTACATGAAGGTCAGTCAATCCGGAAAATGTCAAGAACTTTTAAAGTTTCAAGTGCAGTTGCAAAAACCAAGTGCCATGATGAAACTGGCTCTCATGAGGACCGCCACAGGAAAGGAAGACCCAGAGTTACATCTGCTGCATAGAATAAGTTCATTAGAGTTACCAGCCTCAGAAATTACAGCCCAAATAAATGCTTCAGCGTTCAAGTAAGACCCATTTCAACAATCAACTGTTCAGAGGAGACTGTGTGAATCGGGCCTTCATGGTCGAATTGCTGCAAAGAAACCACTACTAAAAGGACACCAATAAGAAGAAGAGACTAGCTTTGGCCAAGAAACACAAGCAATGGACATTAGACCGGTGGAAATCTGTTCTTTGGTCTGAGTCCAAATTTGAGATTTTTGGTTCCAACTGCCGTGTCTGCGAGACGCAGAGTAGGTGAACGGATGATCTCTGCATGTGGTTCCCACCGTGAAGCATGGAGGAAGTGGTGTGATGGTGCTTTGCTGGTGACACTTGTCAGTGATTTATTTACAATTCAAGGCACACTTAACCAGTATGGCTACCAGTCTTCTGCAGCGATACGCCATCCCATCACATTTTTGGTTACTACATGATTCGATATATGTTATTTCATAATTTTGATGTCTTTACTATTCTACAATGTAGAAAATAAAGAAAAACCCTTGCATGAGTTGTGTCCAAACTTTTGACCGGTACTATACATGTTATGCAACATTTGCTCTTAGTATTTGCCCAGTAGGTTTCCTCAAGGAGAAAGCCCCCACTTTTATGTCAACGATAAAATAATAAATACTACAGTATATGCTATAGATTTTACTACAGTAAACTTTACTACAGTCATGTACATAAACACTACAATGAATACTAGTGTACTTCCGCAAAAACACTACAGTATATAGTAATACTACAGTATTTAGAGCATAGTATACTATAGTATATTTTCATATGGGTATGTCGACAGGAGAGAAAGCAGAGAGTTTTTTTGCCTGCAGGGAGAGGAAAGAGGGCATTTTTGTAAAGAGGAGAGGGGACAAAGGCTTGAGGAGAGTGGGGAAATAATTATTATTCATCTACGGAGAGGAGAGAGTAATTTGCCTGAGGAAGAAAGGAGAAGAGCTCTGCACAGAGGAGAGGGAAGAAAGGCGTTGTTTGTCTAGGGAGAAGATAATGTTGCCTTAGGGGGAGAGAGGGAGGCTGTTTTCTTGCTTGAGGGGAAATATCATGCAGTCGAGGGGTGAGATCTGCCTCAAACCACAGTGCATTTATTCATTTACAATCTTCTAGGAAAGTAAAACTTCCGATGTATCCTATAAAATGTGTTAAGTCTTAATCACGTATAGTTGTCAGAAATTGTTGTAGATTGCGTGACCTACCACAGGGTTTTTGGGGTCGATCTTTAGGACTTCTGCGAACGAGGAGTGTGCCTCTGAGTAGTTGTTCTGACTGAGGTAGATGAAGGCCCTGAACCACACAACACACACACAGGTCAGCTGGGTTACTACAGAGACCTATCACATTACAATGTCACTTCAGTGATTCTGTGTGAAGATGTGACTGTCGGCCAACTGACAGGAATTAACAGCTAATGTGAATCAACACAGTGTGAATGACACCATTTTAACTCCTAGCGAAGCATCACAAAGTGACCCCGGTGCCTACTCACACCCTACGGGAAGTCTGACAGAAGTACAGATAAATGAATCATTTATGACACACTGATTCGTACCTGTTCATCAAAACGCATGTGTCTGTAGTTCCACTTCCCTTCTCCAGAGAGGCTTTCTCCACATCTAGGAAATACTTCTCGGCTGTTTTAATGTCTCCAATCTGGTCAAAAATAACAATTCAAACCAAAACGCATTATATTGTGGAAAAACGAGTTGAAATTGAAAGAGAAAAGGTGTGTGTGTGTGTTCACCTGCAGGAATATGCGTCCTATCCCACTCAGCAGCTGTACTTTCTGCTGAGGCTCGTACTGGATGATGGAGTGATATGTCTCTACAGCCAGAACATAGTCCTAGATAAATAGAGAGGGAGACAGGGAGACAGACGGAGTGAGAATTAATCAAGTGTATTGACCATTAGTAGGGCGAGGTGTCCCTGGTCACACCGTGCCCCAGCCATGGCTGTTCTCTACCACACATCACATCGCTCACATGCTGACTGAACTGCTGAGCATGGCTGCTATGTAATCTGGGGATGGGAGAGAGGTCAGTGAGTTGGTGCAGTGTGTGTGTTTACATTAATGCTACTACCAGCAGATGGCGCTGTGTCTCTTTCTATGGTCTTATGTACAGAATGACTCCCCACTTTCTCACTGTCCCTCTATTTCTCCATCTCCCACTAACAAAGAATCCAATCAGGGTGATCCTATGGGATATTACTGGGAAGCCTGTGGTCTGCCATCATACATCTATAGACCAACACAAACAACATTTTACACACAACTGTCACTAGGAAAGAACAAGCAACATTGTTAGACAGCATTCTCTAGTAAAGTATAGAGCCCACAAACTCTGAACCTCGACACCAGTTCCACTGCATTTTTTTCATTGTTCCCTTCTAATCAGGGACTGATTTAGACCTGGGATACCAGGTGGGTGCAATTAATTATCAGGTAGAACAGAAAAGCAGGAGGCTCCGGACCTTGCAGTGTAAGAGTTGAATAACCCTGGTATAGAGGGCCATTAAACATGATGAATGCCGTCTTCATCGAAGGAACTTATCAAATGTCTTGTGGATGTCAGGCGAACACTGTGTTTTACTCTGCATCTGCCAATTACATTACAACTCCAATCCATGATAGTCAGATCATCCCGAATGGTGGTTCTGTTACAGGATAGCTTTGTGTTTCACCGTTCCCTCATTTGGTCTAGACTCTGGGTGATGATATTGAAGTAGATGTTTTGAACGGGCAGGACAGACAGGTGTCTTGGTGCAGGATATGCTCAGGCTAGCGTCCGCCTGGCTGTTCCACTGTCAGCATGGGTATCTAGACAGAGGGCTGGACTGAGGGGAAGGCAGAATGAAGAGGACTGAACCAGACAAACGGCATCTCTCCTTATATAATAAAACACACACCCGAGAAGACCTCTCCGAACACGTTTACTCACTATGCACCAAAACAATGCTGCTAAAACCCAATAAGCCTTTATTAGCCTGTGTGTGTGTGTGTGTGTGTGTGTGTACATGTGGCTTGCTAGTTATCCATTCCTCCGCGAGCTTCCTGACAGCCATGGACGGGCATGTGTGTGAATATGTGACTGGGCAAATACGTCAATGAATGTGTGTGTTACAGTTGGTGTGTGTGTGTGCGCATACACCCACAGGGGACTCTGGTTGCTCTGTGCTGCCGTTATAGTCCCTCCCCCACCCCCCACACACACACACGCGGAACACATACCTTCATCATGAGTAGACAGTTAGCCATGGCGTACATGACCCGACTCAGACGAGACTTCCACAGCTGAAGAGATGCTGCAACAAAGGAGGACACCTTGGTTTCATTTCAGACCTGTTGATTTATTTACCTGGGCAATTCTAGCATTGTGGGACCATTCATTGAATCAATATTTCACTGTACAAAAACAAAGTTGAATATAACACAGCAGAAGCATGGGAGAGCAAATTCAGCACCTCCTTCCCTTTCTCTCCCATCTCTCTGTCCAACTACCCCTCATCACACTAGTATTCCCATCAACATCATCATTTGTCTGAGAAGGGAGGGAAGACGCTGCAACTCCCTCTCCCACACACTCCCTCTTTCTATCCTCAGGCTGATTGTATAGGCTGTCAGTGGGCTTGTTTGCGCTCATCTGCAGCAGGATGTGCGTGTTCATATGCGTGAATGTGTATGGACTGGATTGTGTGTACAGGCATATCATTGTGTGTGTGTGTAGTGAACCTGTGTGTGTGTGTTCTCCTGACTGAGGCCATCACTCAGTGGGGGTCTATTGAGATGTGCTAGTCTTTGTTATTGAGCGCGTAGGAAGAGAAGCAGAGAGAGAGAGACTGACAAAGGAGTGAGGTGCAACTACCAGATCCCTCTGCATCTGAACAGTACGATGAACCAATTATTGAAAAGTTGGCCATGTCTTATGTATTGATTGCTTTCTCACGACTCAAAACCGACTGTCTCAATGGTCTATGCCCATTTAATAAGTTCCTTTAATATAAAACAAAGGTCTGACAGCAAATTAGTGGCTTCACTGGGAAGAGGATTGCGGAGGTTGAATAACACTGGGTATCGAGTGTGGGTTTACGCCACTCTCTCAGATAGTGTAGGACAGGTGGGGACTAGACACTGTTCTGTACCGTACCGTGTCTGTTCTCCTGGGTGAGGTTGATCATGCTGCCATCCTCAGCCAAGCCCTGCTCAAGGTTCTCCAGGATCTATCAGGAGAGACAGCGTTTTAAAAAGGGGACACATTGTAAACAAGGTAGTCATTATTTTTCAACGCATCACTGACTTTATTGGAAGAAAACAAAAGCGAGGGAGGACACGAGAGAAAGTTGGTGTGTGTGTGAACTCACGGTCTGACAGACAGTCCTCATGCTGTGTAGTCTGTCCAGAGACTCCTGTGGTTTCCCCAGGTACTGAGGCAGCTCTGCATGCAGCACCCGCATCGAGAACGGAACCATGGAGCCTGAAAGAGCGAGAGAGAATCTTCACACATATGTCATTCACAAACTCCCACAGATGAAATGTACAGATGGCGTTGAGAAACGTGTGTTGCAAAGCAGGAAGCCTCCTCTCCCCCTTTATCCAACACTCTCTTCCTCTCACCCCTCTCCTGAGGAACGAAGGCCCTACCTAGAGGTGAGCAGTGAGACATGTGCCTGAGCTTTGAGCCTTTGATCTCTGGCTCTTTGATAGCTACAGAGGAAGCACCGTCTCGGTCTGTCTGTCGCTGTCTGTGTAGAGATTCTCTGGTAATCAGCAGCACCCATGAAAACACCCACGACTCCTATCTACAGCTTTACAGAGAGAACAGCCATGTTCTGGAGTACTAAGGGTCAGGGGTTAAACTCGTTTCACCCTGATGACCTAAAGAAACATCGGACTTGTCGGCTTCGTGTAGAAAGAGTGAACTAAATGAAAGTACATCCCATCGTTTAGTGAAACTATGACTTGTTGATGCAGATAGAAAATAAAACTATTCAAGTTGCCTTTAAAAAAAAAAAAAAAAACTTTTCCCTCTCACTTTGTAAACAAATGAATAACCGATTCGGTTTTTTTAAACAGTATATCCTGCTGGTTGTTTGAGAGGATATGCTTGGCGCTCACTAATGTTCCTTCTAAGAGTTAGATCATGGATAATAGATATTGGATGGGGGCAGCAGACCTTCAGATGTCAATCTTTGATGCCAGGCAGGAAACTGCTGCCAGTATCTGTAGCCACCTAGGGCATCACAAAGCATTTAATATTGAGGAATGGAAATTCAATCTGCTCTCCCCTTGGACTGCTGTGTGGTGTCGCTTCAAGCGTTCACCTCGGTTCTCTCGCTGTCTGTGTGTCCGCGGCCATGACTCTACAGCAATTGCCTCTACTATAGTAAACCCTAGGGCTGTAAAGACTAAAGCAATGGCACTACATCAGAGAGCTGCTCATGCAGAGTTAAAAGGGAAAAACAACAGTGGCACTGAAATAAAGTGTTGTCTTTGGTTGTTAGCAGGGCTGGGGATTTCTATGGTTTGATCGGGGGGGGGGGGGGGGGGTCAGAGAGTTTGGTTAGTATTTTAAGTATAGATGGTGTGTACCTCTCCTCCCAGGGTATACGGTAGGATAGTATTCATAGTAGAGGTCAGGTTGGTCCAGGTTTCCAAACGGCTCCAGTTCCATCTCAGCGTTCTGGAACAGGCTCAGCTTGGTGAGCAGGGCCAGGCGAACAAACCACAGCTGCAACAACACACAATCCTGTCATCCTAGCCTGTTCCCCCCCCCTCCCCAACCCTCTCTGTGAGTGTGTGTGTGTCAGCCCACTCTTGTCATCCTGAGTCTAATTCATGCAGGCAGCTCCTGGCTTTCACCCCCATCCGCTCCTCTACCACACACACGCACGCACGTTAGTCTTACCTCTATTCCCCATACACACTGTACCGACACTTAGCTACATACGTGATCAGATACGTGACTTACACACACAAACCACTCTCACACATACAGGCATGTGCACCAGTATTGCACTTGTATTGCCAAAGACAAACGGAAACATTTACAGACAGACACACAGGTACCTGTAGTGAGTCAGTGTTGTGGCTGGAGGGCTGGCCAGCCTTACCGTAGCCCTGACCATGAGCTGTCAGCAGTCTGCCTGTCAGGTCCACCGCAGCACGCCAGTTCTTCGTGCTCTACAGGGACAGAGGAGCCGTTACAACAAAACCAACAGACAAGGTGAGAGGACAGGCGCACACACACACAGGACACAGTGACCGCTAAAGTTAACCAACCAGAGATGCCAACCATAGCATTGTCAAGTGAGTTTATGACTGGTGGTATTAGTGGTAAGGATCCAGGGCAGCCATAGACAGGGGACGGAGGGGCATAAGAGGGTGTGTGGAGTCGAGCCTCCCAATCAGTAAGGATGACAAGGTCAGCCCAGAGATTGGGTTTTCACTGCACGGCCATTCATCACAGCCAGCCAGCTAATTAGGCAGCAGAGGATTAGGAGAATAGAAGAGGAGAATAGAAGAACAGAGAGGAGAGGAATGCAAGCTAGATCTGTTGAGTGAATAGAGGGAGAGCCCAGTCACAACAGACAGCTTTCTTCCTATACTGGAGCACAGGTGGGGTTCCATCATGGGAGATTACACTGGGTTGTCATTAGTTAAAACACACCCACAAAGTCATAATTATGGCTAAACCACACCCATTTCTACAATTTCTCTACTTAAAAATGTATTGTAAACCTAACCTAAGCAACACTGAACCTTATGCCTACATTTTTGTAGCCAATTTTGACTTTGTGGCTGTGTTAATTAGTGATGACAATTTCACTGGGACAATGAAAGACATCCTTCCTCCCCCCTCTCACTCTTCCACACACACTCCCTCCCTCTCCCCCATGCCAGTGTCCCTGGTGCCTCTAAATCTTCATTAGGGGGTGAAATGAAGCTGAAAACGAGAGACATGGAGATGGCCAAAAGCAGCTGCAGCCACTGAGACAGAACCCACGGCAGTCCCCAGGGAGTTGGGGGAAAGTTACCTGAGTTTTACAACCCTATACTGTACATGCATACACTCGCACAACCCTATACTGTACATGCATACACTCGCACGACCCTTATTATATCAACCATATCCCATAATGTAGTGGCACCAAGTCTCCAAAAGGGGTGCCTGGTTTAGTATCGGCACAACTTTTCCATAGTCCCGTTAAGAGGACTGATAATGACCAGCAGAAGAGAGGGATAGCCTGCAAGTCACACGTTATTTCACACCCAATACAGGCACACGCACAACTTCAGAGAGGAGGGAACTGTTGGTGATGCAACTGGAAAGCTCCAGAAGTGGTAACAGAGGAGCGTGTAAACAATGGGGTCCCGTTCCCCACCTCTGTTCCCTGCACGGTGAGGTAGGCTACTTGTTTCAAGAATTAGAGGGCTGTGAGTTAGTGTTCAGGAGAGGGACAGTAAGGGTTTTCAACAAGGGGTCGTGCCATCTCAAAAAGCACAAGAAAGAGGATCGACACCCACCATCTAGATTGTTTCTAAATGTCTTCTGTTGTTAGAAAGAAAAGATTAGCATTCCTGCAACTGATACTCGTTGTTGGGGTGGGTGGGGGGTGGGTTTGGTGTGGGAGGCTTTTTAGAATCTCATTGTTAGAACAAAAAATTAGGTCCAAATCGTATGTGAGGTACTATATTCATTGGATATATGAATCCTATAAATTCAAATGGCTAATTTGGGTGCAATCAATTAGGTTAATTTCTAATGATCAAAATCTAATTATTTCCCAACAAAAATAATGTTGCAGGAACGCTAATCTTCTGTTTCTAACGACAGAAATGATTTCAGAGCAATCTGAGATGGTGGGTGTCATGGCTTGCTGAAATGACATGGAACGACCCACCAAGACTGATGTTAGTGAGTGCCATCCCACACCCATGCATACCCAACAGCATCAATAATCCCAAGTGTGAGAACATTCTATTAGAAGAGGTGAGAGAGAGAACAGTAGAGTGATATGCCATGACTAATATATTGAACAAAAATATTTAAAAAACGCAACATGCAACAATTTCAAAGATTTTTACTGAGTTACAGTTCATAGAAGGAAATCAGTTCATTGAAATAAATGCATTAGGCTCTAATCTATGGATTTCACATGACTGGGAATGCAGATATGCTCGCTAACAGGGATGTAAACAAATTTGACCAAAAAAAATGTTTTTGTGCGTATGGAACATTTCTGGGATCTTTTATTTCAGCCCGTGACACATGGGACCAACACTTTACATGCTGTGTTAATATATTTTTTCTGTATAATTTACCTCCGCTCATATTACTCTGCAATAAGAGCCAATCGGATCCTCCTAAATCAAATGAGGATGCATTAAGACAGAGAAGTTGCTGATTATATCGAGTGATATTTAAATGGGGAAACGCGGCTGGACGCAGAATGTGTACTGAGCAGGGCCACAGTGCAGGCCTAAATTAAAACTCCTGTCCCTCGCACTGGGGAAGGAAGTGCATTAGCCACAGTTTGCATGCATAGTGTTCACGCACAGCCACCAGGGAGGCAGAAGTATGAGCTTCCTTTCAGCTCATCCCTTTTTATTCACCTGATTTAAAAAAAATTAAATTAAAAAAGGTTCAACAGAAGCTCTTGTGAGTACTGCAGACGTGTAGCAAGCATCTCACGCACGCACACAGCTGGGGGAGAGAGAACCAAGAGGATGACAAGTAGCTAGTGTCTGCTTGACTAGCCACAGTTCTGACGGGGCAACAGCGAGAGACTCCAGAGCCAGTGTAACCAACCAGGCCTTGGGCCCCCGCCAGGGAGCTCCATCCCCACCCCATAGGAGAAGAACAGAGAGACTTCACTACAGCCTACTACTTCAATAGAATACCACTGGATTCCCTACTCATACGAAACACACAGAAACAAACACGAGGCTGTGTTCGCAATTAGCAGCGTCACGGGTTTAAAAGGGGCGAGGATTCTTAAATTGTGTTGAAGATCACAAGTTTTAGAGATTTTCCTTTGGTGAAGTAAAAACTCCCTGAAGCGAAGCTCACTGCACACCCACTGCCAGGGTTCTCGTGAGACGCCAGCCTCCAGCCAAACACAGTAGAAAGGCTACTCGCCCTGTTCTGCCTAACAAACTAAGCTCCTGTGCCACTTCAATTTAGCCCCAGCATTTTGAATGAATACAGAGGGGAGAGACAAAAGAAAGGTAGTATGCAAAACACACTAGCATCTCTAAGGCATTGGTAGTGGCTAACTTGTCTTTGATGGTTTGGTGAAGGGCTGTAGGCCTTGTAGCAGTGGCCCTGAGTGCCAGTCCAGGGCTTTGCCTCCAGGCCAAGAGGATGGACTGACTGGCTGACTGTTCTAAAGACCACAGTAGTTTCTTTTTGAAGGGATCCAGACATCTATAGCCCTGGGACAATGGTATAGATCACATGACTGACATGAAGGAATTTTGAAGTAACTAGCTTAGTAGGGATTGCATAGCAACTCTGTATAACCCTGTAATGGCTGTCTCTGGGAAGAGTTCTGAACAGCGTTCCTTTGGGTGACTGTGTTTGATGACGTCGTCCACAGATGGATTTAAAGGCCTCATTCTCCCTTTTACAAAACTCAGTACCTAGCTGTAGCTACATTGCCACGCTCTGTGCTTATGCCCAGGACCAGCGCTGAAGAGCACTGACTGCTATAGCATACGACAAACAGCTGACACAGCTAGTCCAGGTCTCAATGTTGTAATGGGTTGAGGTAATGACAACTCTGCTGCACACCTCCAGGTAGCTACTGTATAATGCAGGTCAATATGGTTACTGAGGGGAGGGAGCGTCAAGGCCAAGGCTGACCCAGCCAAGGTGGGAGGAAGGTGGGGATGATGCTAATCATACCTCCCCCGGCCCCCTTCCTCCACTGGACATATGGCCCCGGCACAGACGGGCCTGGCCCCAGGCCCAGACACCAGCACACTAGGGAGAGAGGGAGGTCATCAGCCCCAGAGGAAGAGAGGGATGGAGAGAAGGAAGGAGAGAGGTGGTTAATCAGAGTGACAGATTAACCAGCCCAGGGCCCTGCTGAGAGAGCGGGGACGCTGACCAGCCACAGGGAGAGAGAGGAGACAGGTCACCGGAGGGAGAGAGATGAGAGAAATATAAGCCCTAGGCCAATATCACTATGGGGAGAGAGAGAGAGAGAGAGGGGGGGGGGGGGGGGGGACAGGTCACCAGAGGGAGGGAAGGAGAGAGGCCATGGGTAATGCTGAGCAAGAGGAGGCATTGGCCAGCTGACATTGGCCACAAGAGACAAGAGATGGGTCACAACACAAGCCTTAGAGGAAATGAGGAAGGGATGAGAGGGAGAGAAGAGAGAGAGAGAGAAAAAGTCTCTGAGCCCTGCTGAGCAAGAGGGGAAATGCTGACGGGCCGACACAGGGGAGAGGACAGACGGGTCACTAGCTCTCAAAGGAAGGGTAGAGAGAGGGATGGGAGGGAGAGACATCCTGAGGGATAGAGGACAGTTAACCAAGCAGCGAGAAAGAGGATCCGGCTCTCCCTCTACAACACCAACATTCAACAGGGTTTGGGTCAGTTCCATTTCAAGTCAAAGTGTGGAGCTATGATATTTGGACTCAGTTACTGTATGTTCAGGTGGTGTTAATAATATTATTATCGGAGCTCGCCTACAAATAATGTTCTCTCAGTGGTGTATATCACCACTGTCTGTCTGTATGTATGTATGTATCAGCGGGGGATGGGGGAGAGAGAGAGAGAGAGAGAACGCAGCATCTGTTCTCAAAGCCTCGCTCTTCTCCACAGAGGCTGTTTCCTCCTTTTTATCCCTCGCTTCCCCTCCCCTCATCTCTCTTCTTTCCCAGCCTAATAGCTCTCTTCCTCCCTTCCCATCTCTTCTCCCTCGTCCTTCCTCTCCCTCTCCTCTGTTCTTCCCTTCCATAATCTCTGTGCTCCTCCCTCCATCTGTGACAGCCAGCGTTTGTGTGTTCTCTCAGAGGGAGTGTGGTGGCAGTGGGTGCAGTCACACTCTGGCACTGCAGCATGAGTCACTGCCAGCAGCCCCCAGAATCAGGAGGGAGTACACACACACACACACACACACACACACACACGCCAGAGGGAAGACTCACACACATCTCTATACAGCCATAGGGCACATCTAATTAGTCACTACAAGCCCAAGGTAAACATAGCTCTGTGTGCACACACACACACACACACACACACACACCAGGGTTTCTAATAGCCAATAAATGGAATTGGAGCAGGCCAATTGTCTGGGAGAAGAAGAAAAAAATCCCATTGCTAGATGCTTTTTATCCTATTCATTGGTGGAAATACCAGTCGACGTAAATACATTTGACCGGTCATGCTTATCGTCTATAGATTCATATGCATCATTTTGTGGAGTTACATTGGTGAGTGTTTATTTTTGTTCGTCGTTATGATTCTTATTTATCACACGTTCAGAGCACATAGATACAGAGCGGGAAATCTGTCAGACAGCACAAGAGCTGCTGCTGAAGCTACTGTTGCTGCTGGAGTGAACATGTGCTTTTAAGCCAAATCATTGCACAATTCTATATGCAATTGTGTGTTAAAAACCGTTCTCATGGCCATGATTAAAAAGAGCTGCTATTTTTATTTCTCAACTGGAATTTGAAGCGAACTTCCCATTCACCATTCAAGTGCATAGGCAACGTAGGCACGCTAATTATTGCATCTTTAGATCTCCAATTGTTCAACATTTCTAACGGATATTCTCATCTCTGTAATTTTCCCGCTAATTGCATTATGGAACGAACATTTGTGCGTAGCCTACTGCCGTGTACACATCGCTGCGCTTACAATGTGAAGAAATAATATTTTATCAACATTTTAAGGTAAACATTCTGATCTGTTGCATCAGCCTCATTGCTTTTTAAAGTTTTTTTTATGTACTGGTTGTATGAATTTCTGCTCTATCGTCCTGAAACTGTCCCGGAGTCGGTTTGGAGTAATCTATTTCTTTCTCGCATGGAATGACAAACTGACCAATAGAATAGGTCAACTTTTCTACTATGGGGGATAGTAAATTGACATAGGCTAGTGATTTTGCTGTTCATTACTCATCTTGTTGGCTGAGGAAAAGTACATGTGGACAGTTATTCTAACGTCTTCAAAGTGAATATGGGAATTCAGTAAATTATGTTAAGAGGAATTACCATAATCTATAAATGAGTCTTTCTATAAACAAATGGGGCCAATGTGTGACATTGCGATAAACATTTCAAAATGGTTTCAAACAAAAATAAAGATTTTCACACAGCTCCGAATGTGTGAAAGTGAATATATGAAAATTGGCCCATAACAACATAGCCCTCGGACCATATATTCTTTATTAAGCAGGGCTCATAGGGCCTTTTCAAACACTTAATTGTTATTTTCAAGGACCTCAATGTTATACAATTGTAACATGTACATAATTATACATATAGGGCATAATATAGAACCCTTCCCTCCCAAAAAACATGCAAAAGTAGGCCATTAACACTAACACACACCATGCCAACATACACCAAGCGAATGGAGAAACAGACCACCCAACTGTCTCAAATTCGGTGCAATCAATCATAACTATTGATCAGTGTCAGGTTGATAGGCTGGGCCGGCTGGAGCTGTGAGGGCCACAGTGGAGGAGCAAAACCCATTGATATTTCAGCAGACCTGCCTCACTCACAATCTCTGTGTGTGTGTGTGTGTGTGTGTGTGTGTGTGTGTGTGTGTGTGTGTGTGTGTGTGTGTGTGTGTATTCCTGGCGGACCGCAGCCCAGTGCCAGGTGTGTGTGTGAGCAGAAGGCTTTGAAATATGCAAACAGCTCCCATGCATTAGACATCAGCACAGCAGGAGAGAGAACTCAAAGCCTGGAGGATCGATCTCCCTCTCCCTCCCTCCGCTACAGTGCATACGCTTTAAATACCAAGTCAGGTCAGGGGTATTTGCGGGTCCGCAGCTAAGACGGGCGGAGGGGAGGAAAGAGGAGAATGAGGTCATGGAGGAGGAGAGGTCACTATGCAGACTAATTTACATGTTTTATGGAAGGATAGGGGAGACAGGTGAACCAGAGAAATTGTAGGCAATTTTATGGGGCTGTGCTATTAACAACCATTCAATGAGGGAGGTGAGGCATACTCTAGGTAGTCATCATAGAATGTCCCAAGCGTATCTGCTACATGCAAACAGCAATTTACGCGGTCTTCACTCACTGAATAAGTAGAAGTGCAAGCGTTTTCTGTGCATCCTAGTTCTTTCAAATGGAGGGGAATGCAAAGGCGAATTATTATATATTTTTTAAAGTATGGGTAAACCAAGCTGCCATGAAAGTCATTTCCAACAAGGCTGTTACATATAGATGTATAAAATACCTGTTCACACAAACACATTAACATGCACGCAGTGACTCACAATGAGTTGTTTGAGGCCCAGGAAGGACTGTTCTACAGAGTTGGCTGTAAGGACCTGTCTCTTCATAGCTGCCTGCTCCCCCATTAAACGCACCATCAGGTCCTTCACAGCATCACCCTGAAACACACACACACAGGACTGGTCAGTGGTCACAATCAGTTAGGGCCAGGAGAAAGTGACTAGATATCAACATGTATGGAACCCCAGCTCTATGGGCAAATGGCAAGCTAACCCACCTGCAGGTTGTCAAACTTGAGTCCGGGCATGGCCAGTCTCTCCCTCTCCACAAACACCTGGCTGTACTGCTGTGTTGCCATGGAGATCAGCACCTTCCTGGTCTCCTCAGAAGGCAGCCAGGCATCGTACCTCTTATCAGCCTCACTCATGTTCAGAGCCGTGGCAAACGGGTCATCTCCCCCCGAGAACACTGCCTGCAGCTGGGTGAAGGGCTGAGGAGGGGCTGTGGCCGGGGCTGGCTCTACTGGAGCCTGTTGAAGAGGCCTGGGGGTGGCTTCAGTCTGGATAGGCCCAATGAAGGAGCTAGGGGTGGGGATGCCAGACTCCGTTAGCCCAGGGGTGGACAGAGAGGACCCAGAGGAAGCAGAGAGCTGGCGTTCGGGTGGGGCGGCTGACTTTGGGGACTCTGCGTTGGGGTTGCTGACAGAGATGAAGGAGGAGGTGGTGAAGGAGTCAAAGAAGTCAGTAGCCGGGTTGACATGGCCACTGTCAGAGAAGAACTTGCTGAGGCTGGGGCTGGGCTGGCAGACCAGGGGAGCCAGTTGACTGGGGGTAATCTCTGTGCTCCCCCCGGTGCCACTACTGAAGCTGGGAGATTTAATGAGGGTAGGCTGGAAGCCATCCGGCACCAGGGCCTGGGCTTTGGGCTGGCTGCCCTGGCTGAAGATGGTGCACACAGGGATGGATTCATCCTTTGATGTGGTCTCTTTGCTGCTGGCTTCCAGGGCTGCTGCCTCAGGCTTGGGGCTGCCTGAGCTGGGGGTGGTGTCCTCTGGGGTTACAGCAGAGACACAGACAGTGATAACGTCCTGGTCATCAGTGGTTAGCTTCTGTTTCACATTCTCCAATGGTTCCTCAGGACTAGAGGCTACTGGACTTGTCTGCATCATCGCAGCCTCGATCTTGATCTCAGTAGTGTCTTGTCCAATCAGATCATCCACTTTCTCCTCCTCCTTCTCTTCCTCCACTAAGGTTTCTTTAACCACTGCTGCTGCTGGCTCCTCCTCCCTCTCCTCAAACTGCTCCAGCAGGTTGTCCATGGGAACCACATCGTCCTCCTCACTGTTGTTGGGGGAGTCAGAGATCATGACACTCTCCATCATCTGGTCATTGAGCTTGTCCATCAGGCTCTCTGAGGGCGTGCTGTGGCTATCCTCCTCGGGAGTGACGAAGGACTCGCCCCCCAGGTCGATGCTCTCCTCCTGGAAATGGACATCAGAGGAGGGAAGGAGGGATGGCTCTGGAGAGATAGGGGCTTCACTCAGGCTGGGTTTAACCTCCACTGCCCCTGTGATGTCCAGGGTGACTGGCCTCTGGGCAGGAGTCTCGTTGTTGTCCATGATTCTTTGCCCTGAGGAATAGCATAGCACGGGGAAATAAAGTAGAAAGAAATAGAAAAAATAACATGGATTTGTAAGTATGTGCGTTAAAGTATAGGTAATGCATTTGGTATTTCTTAAACTGGGCTATAGTAGAAGATTGTTGTGGTTGTTGCGTGATGACGATATGCTAACTGCTTGGCTAGCTAGCCAGCTATTTAACTAGCTTGTTAAGCTAAGTTAACAGTGCTTCAAATGGAGAAACGGGACATTATTTAGTTTCATAAAATTATTAATACCAAACACTTGTTCACAGAAATCACATGTAGCGATGCATCAGAATCTCCTGTCAAGCTGTAAACGAATAAATGTTAACAAAAAAGCTTTACGTTACCTTTGCTTAGGAACGATGACAGTTACGGCAATAGTGCGCCTGCGTTAGTTTTCCAGGAAGTGAAATGTACGGGGTCCTAGAGGGATGAAATTTCATACGCAACTGTTAAATAGGTATTCTTGAAGATTTTACGCATTTTAAAACATAAATATCAGCTTTTTCCAAACATATTTACGGGCATTTACTATACGGTACGTAAGTACTCATTTTTACGTTTGCGGAACTATAATAACGTCCAGTGAGGTGATGGATAACCAGTACAAGCAGCTTATTTGTGAAACCTCAAATTAAACGTTACGCTTTCTATCAATAATCATAAGCTTGCATCAGACGTGGGAAATGGAGGACGATGCACCTGTCATATACGGCCTCGAATTTCAGGTACAGTCAGTTCCATGCATTTGCTTGATAACGTTATTGCTATGTCAGACAACCCCCTAGCTAAGAATTTAACCCCAGTGACAGCTGAGCTGTATTCAATGTATGTCAACATTGCTGCTTTGCAATTATATCATTCATTTTACAATGTGTCAATTGTATCTATCTTGTTGTTTTGCCTTTCCAGGCTCGTGCACTTACTTCCCAGACAGCTGAATCAGATGCCATTCGATTCCTTGTGGGCACCCAGTCCCTCAAATTTGACAATCAGGTGAGACAACCTACTACACAGCTGTATATGGGCAAAAAATGTAAAAAGAGGGGGCTCATTGTGTCAGTAAGAGCTAGGAGAGGAATACTAACTGGAGAGAGAGAGAGGGAAGGGTTGTCCAGACTGTTTTCAATCTTATCCAGAGTCACTTACAGTAGTGAGTGCATACATTTATCCTTTTTTCGTACTGTTCCCCCGCGGGAATCGAACCTACAACCCTGACATTGCAAACGCCATGCTCGACCAACTGAGCTTTCTTTCTCTCACAAAAGAGAAAGAAAACAGTTATGAGTTGAATATTACAGTATGCCAGTGGAAGGGAGAACTGTAGCAGGTGACCCAACTATAGTTTGTGACTACTATGATTTACCATTGCAGCCAATTCAATTGCAGTAATTCTGTCAGATTTTTCGGACATTCTGCTACCAATTTGGTAACAGAATTTCAAGGGGCAATAACTTCATAAACCAAATGGATATCAGTAAAAAAAAAAAAAAATGTAGGGCTACCTTTTACTTCTTACTCCTGTGAACTTTCATTATCCTCCCTCATCGGGGAGAGAAATTAGAAAATATCTTAAAGGTATGTGTGTTTTTGGTAATGGAATTTCAAGGCACAGGGCAATGTTTCTTAAACTTACAAAAGGCCAAAAAATTCTCCAAAACTCAATATAAATGTTGATATTAGTTGGCAGGGCTCTTTACTTCCACATTGTGCTTTGATGTACTGTATTTCTCATACCTTTTAAGACTTTTTCTGGTAGATGTTTTCTAAGACCTTTTTCTATCTGTTTGATCAGAAATCAACGCCTTTGCTTATTCCTAATATTTAGGATAGAAAATGGTTGAAAAATATATATCCTTTAATTTCTACAAAATATAGACTCTTAGCTTTCATTTGACACTAGATTCGACAGGCTCCTATAACTTCACATGTTGGTGCTCATGGGGCCGTTTACATGTAAATGTATGGCCCTAACCAATGTTCACTGAGCAAATTTCAGGTCTGCTGAGCGCGAACTTGAACATTGTGAAATTTCTGTGCATCTTCCGGCGCATGTTTACTGTAAACACTGAGGCTGTACCCACTTTAAGTTACCGTTTTAACAGTGGCCAAGTAGGCTACTGTGTGGCCTACCATCAGCAACAATGGAGAAAAATGCATCCCATAACATTTTAACATGGACATTGCTGTTCTATCATTCAGCCTAGAGTAGCAGCCAATGTGTGGTGATTCAATGTAGGCCTACATTCCATGAGACTTTTGAAAAAAACATGCAGGGCTTGACATTAACCTGTTTATCCACTTGTCCTTCAGACGAGGAGGTGACTGAAAATGTTGTGTTCTTTGATGCAAAAAAACACTACAAAATAAAATGCATTATTATTCCCATACAATTATCAGAGAATGAGTCAAATTATGCTACCCTCTGCCTATAGGGTTATTCAAGACAGTCTCAAAATACAACACTGTCCTTTTAAGACATAAAAAAAGCTCTTTACCTGACTCACTTTTCAAAGATGGTTAGAAATGTACACATTTTGTGCTCTTGTAGGAAGCAACCACTCCTCCATTGTTGACCAGAAATAAGCTATAACTGGGCTAATAACTCACTAATTAGCAAAGAATATGAACAAATGTGCACAGGTGGCTACATTCAGCTCTCACTTTCATCTCAAATCAAGCTAATCTACTTGAGACTGCTTATGCTGTAAACAGTTCAAAGTGAATGGCACAGATCCATATATGGCAATGGCTATTTGCATGTAGACCTACTGCAGCTCTGATTGGTTATGGCGCACCGGTCTGTGTAGAGTATGAGTCGTGCCTGTCAATGCAATTCAATTCTACTCCAATACGCTCTGCGTACAAGAAAATCTCTTGCATAATTAGTTTTGCATACTAAGTCTTGCATAGTTTGTTTTGTTTCAGTGTTACATTGAAAGTGGCTAATATTGCGTTGTTTCGATCACAATTCCCACAGTAAAGGGAAACGTTGATAGTGTTAACTAACGGGGAAAACTCTAGAGTTGAGTGAAGTTCAATCTTGTGCTTTCCTGCGCAGCTTAGAGGGAGCATTGGACCTAACGATAATTCTACATTCAAAGAGCATCGAAGAAGGGTGTTGTACAAAACAATGTGGATGTTCTTCAAATGTGGGCCCCAGTTTGGCATGCAATCTAAAGGTTGTACAAAAAATGATGTCTTTCTCCCTATCTATTTTTTATGGAAAAACCTAGAGTGGACTTTTTCCGTTCTCTGATCTAGTCCTGTGGCTGCCCGTCCCAGCACCTTAAGGCCTCTAGTATTCCCAATGGGGTATTCCACTTCCACCCTAATTATATACTGTACCTCAGGGATTCCACCCAGGATTGGCCCACGTGTTGTTGCAGGGCTTGATATCTCACAACTATGTAATATCTCATTGCCTGTGCTATGACTGTCCATGCCATGTTCTGCTTATTTTAACTTCTTCAGGATTGGGGAGTAACTGATTACATGTAATCTGATTATAAATACTTTACAAATGGCTTTTTGTCCTCTTCTAATGCCTCTTAAGGGGAAGGTAAACTGAAATTAATCCGATTATGTTACTGAGTTTCGGTAACCCACAAATTTCGTTACTGATTACAATTTTGGACAGGTAACTGTAACATATTACATTTATAAAGTAACTGGTGGCTTTGAGAGTTGTAGCCCTAGCAAACAAGCCTGCGATCATGCTAGCCGCATAGGCCTGTGTGAACCAGGTATTGATGTGAGGACAGGCTTAGCCTTGGCGCCTGTCACTGGGTATTGGGCTGACTCCAATTTAGTGTGTGTGTGTGTGGTCTTTTCTAGGTCATCGTGCAGATAGACAACCGACAGAAACAGTTGGCCATAAATGAGGGCGAGATAATCAGTGATTTTAGAGAGGGAGAGAGGAGAGACTGATGTCTGTGTTGAAATGTTTTTGGCATCCTTTGGTGAGAAAAATTGCCAATGCTTTTTTTCGATTCTGGGATTGGCTGTTGTTTACAAGTCTATGGGTGTTAAGATGTAGCTGGAGCCCACTTTGAACATATCCCTGTGGTTGGACAGACAGACGGTACTTATGTTTGACTCACCCACACCATGTTTTTGAGAGGCAAATACTCATAATGATCGTACTGCTGTGATGCCTGCACCAAGCACTGACAGGTGATGTTGAGAAACAAAAGAGGGTGTTTTGTACCAGCATTTCAGAATGCACTACAATTATAACAAAGACAGCAATAATTTCAGCCAATCATTATTGAAATGCTATTTCACGTACAATTATTGGATGTTCCAGAAAGTGTTCTTCCTTGAAGATGACTTCAGTCCCATCCTCAAGAATTGATCACATAAAGACCCCACCTGATTGGCTCTGGCTTCAGAGGCACTTATACAGTACCTTTGGACATGACAATACGCCTCCTGGCTTTTTATCCTTTCATTGTCTCTAATGTGGGGCTCAGATATCTAATTTACCCTCTCCTCTCACCTCAAGTGCCACTTCAGCCCTGAGAGGGCAGGGCAATATGAATGGCACATTGTTGGGGATCCTCCAGTGTGTGTGTGTGGCTTTAAAGGGTACTAAAAAGAGAAAGCATATTTGCCGTACCACCTCTGCCATCTCCTTACTCCCCTGCCCCACTTACTGTCATCTGCACCACTAAAGAGCTTTAACTAAGAGGCTCAAAAGTGGAGGCCATCGGCCAGCTCGTTTTTATCCCTCTGAGAGAGAGAGGATGGAGGGATGAGTCACTCTACAGGCTCCAGCTGGAGAATAACACAGAATAAATTACCCATGGGACTTCTCCTCCAGACCTGGGTTCATTCAGGGGCCCTGTTACTGGCCCTCCTTCCAATTACCCTGTCCCACCAGCACCGGAATTTATTTGTATGGTTCCCTTCCATAAAATTATAACTTTGCGTAATAATTTTGGCTCAATGGGTTCCAGCCCAAGGTTAATGGCAGCCTATGTGACTTTGAGGAGGCTAAAGGATGCTGTATGCTGCCGTTCCAATGCTCTGCTCTTCTCCTCCCAGCCTGTAAAAAATGAACAGGGGAGAGGAATGCCTGGAGTTATTGTCCGGTGCCACCAGATTAATGGTTCCCACGGTGCAGTGAGACTCAGCCTTATTAGAATGATGTGTGTTAATAACCACATCAAACCAGATGATTGTCACTGCTTTACAACCTACAGATGTCAGATCTTAATTTGACCACTTTCGTCGCAGGAGGAAAATAATCCTGCAGCAGGATAATTTTAATATAGAATATAGAATTGCCACCAGGGGGCAGCTTGAAGCGGTGTTTGTATACAATGCACGTAGTACCTACATTGTACCTTATGTAGGCTATGTGCGGGTTACAGTTCGTCTCGTGTGAATTCTTATGTGGATTATAATAAATGGACATAGTGTACCTTTAGAAAGGATTCACACCCATTTACCTTTTCCACATTTTGTTATGTTACAGGCTGAATTAAAAATGTATTAAATTGAGATTTTATGTCACTGATCTACACACATTACCCCATAATGTCAAAGTGGAATTTTGTTTATAGAACATTTTAGAAATTAATACAAAATGTAAAGCTTAAATGTCTTGAGGCAATAAGTATTCAACCCCTTTGTTATGGCAATCATAAATAAGTTCAGGAGTAAACATGTGCTTAACACATCGCATAATAAGTTGCATGGACTCATTCTGTTTTCAATAATAGTGGTTAACATTATTTTTTTAATGATTACCCCATCTCTGTAACCCACACATACAATTATCTGTAAGGTCCCTCAATTGAGCAGTGAATTTCAAGCACAGATTCAACCACAGAGAAGACCAGGGAGGTTTTTCAATGCCTCAAATAAGGACACCGATTTGGCAGATGTGTAAAAATAAAAAAGCAGACACTGAATATCCCTTTGAGCATGGTGAAGTTATTAATTACACTTTGGAAGATGTATTAATACACCCAGTCATTACAAAGTTTCAGTCGTCCTTCCTACCTCAGCTGTTCGAGAGGAAGGAAACTGCTCAGGGATTTTACCATGAGGCCAATGGTGACTTTAAAACAGTTAAGAGTTTAATGGCTGTGCTATGAGAACTGAGGATGTATCAACAACATTGTAGTTACTCCACAATACTAACCTAATTGACAGAGTGAAAAGAAGGAAGCCTGTACCGAATACAAATGTTCCAAAACACGCATCCTGTTTGCAACAAGGAGCTTAAGGAATACTGCAAAATAATGTGGCAAAGAAGTTAACTTTTTGTCCTGAAGGCAAAGTGTTACAGTGGGGGAAAAAAGTATTTGATCCCCTGCTGATTTTGTACGTTTGCCCACTTACAAAGAAATTATCAGTCTATAATTTTAATGGTAGGTTTATTTGAACAGTGAGTGACAGAATAACAACAAAAAAATCCAGAAAAACACGTAAAAAATGTTATAAAATGATTTGCATTTTAATGAGGGAAATAAGTATTTGACCCCTCTGCAAAACATGACTTAGTACTTGGTGGCAAAACCCTTGTTGGCAATCACAGAGGTCAGACATTTCTTGTAGTTGGCCACCAGGTTTGCACACATCTCAGGAGGGATTTTGTCCCACTCTTCTTTGCAGATCTTCTCCAAGTCATTAAGGTTTCGAGGCTGACGTTTGGCAACTCGAACCTTCAGCTCCCTCAACAGATTTTCTATGGGATTAAGGTCTGGAGACTGGCTAGGCCACTCCAGGACCTTAATGTGCTTCTTCTTGAGCCACTCCTTTGTTGCCTTGGCCGTGTGTTTTGGGTCATTGTCATGCTGGAATACCCATCCACGACTCATTTTCAAGGCCCTGGCTGAGGGAAAGATGTTCTCACCGAAGATTTGACGGTACATGGCCCCGTCTATCGTGCCTTTGATGATCTTCATCAGATGACACTCCTAGGACATTATGTTATACAATACATGCATGTTTTGTTCAATCAAGTTCATATTTATATCAAAAACCAGCTTTTTACATTAGCATGTGATGTTCAGAACTAGCATACCCACCGAAAACTTTCGGTGAGTTTACTAATTACTTACGATAAACGTTGACAAAAAAAATAACAATTATTTTAAGAATTATAGATACAGAACTCCTTTATGCAATCGCGGTGTCAGATTTTAAAATAGCTTTTCGGTGAAAGCACATTTTGCAATATTCTGAGTACATAGCCCAGCCATCATGGCTAGCTAATTTGACACCCACCAAGTTTGGCCCTCACCAAACTCAGATTTACTATAAGAAAAATTGGATTACCTTTGCTGTTCTTCATCAGAATGCACTCCCAGGACTTATACTTCAACGACAAATGTTGTTTTGGTTTGAAATAATCCATAGTTATATTGAAATAGCTCCGTTTTGTTCGTGCGTTGAGGTCACTATCCGAAGGATGACGCGCGGGCGCATTTCGTGACAAAAATTTCAAAATATTCCATTACCGTACTTCGAAGCATGTCAAATGCTGTTTAAAATACATTTTTATGCTATTTTTCTCGTAAAATAGCGATAATATTCCAACCGGGCGACGTTGTATTCATTCAAACACTGAAAGAAAAACATGGAGTCGTCTCGTGCATGCGCGCTCCAGTGTCATTGTTCTCAGCAGGACCACTCACAAAAACTCCTGCTGTTTTTCGCCCAGAGACTGGAGAGCTCTCATTCCACTTTCTGGGGCCTTCTGAGAGCCAATGAAAGCCTTAGAAAATGTCACGTTACAGCAGAGATGCTGTATTTTTGATAGAGATGCCCTAGAAGGAGAACAAATTGTCAGACAGGGCACTTCCTGTATAGAATCTTCTCAGGTTTTGTTTGAGAAAATTGAATTGTGGTATTTTAGTTGGTTTTGTATTTCGCTGTTGGCTAGGGGTTCTGTCTTCAACAGGTTAATAAGCTTCTTGATATGCCACACCTGTCAGGTGGATGGATTATCTTGGCAAAGGAGAAATTCTCACTAATGGGTATACACAAATGTGTGCAAAAAATGTGCATATGGAAATTTCGTTGATCTTTTATTTCAGCTCATAAAATAAAACACTTTACATATTGCGTTTTATATTTTTGAGTATATACTGACAAATTATGCATAGCCTATCTATAAAACGTGAACGACATCCACACTGAAGGAAATGTTATCGTTCTACAGTAGGCCTACATCTGCCAATCAACTGATGGCTCATATCAGCTGATAAACTCAGCCACAGTAGCCTATTATGGATTTTCACACCTTTCATTAATTGACAATCGATAGGCTAACAAGTAGCCTATTGGAATATTATCAAATAACAAGGGGCCTATTGAAACCATCGATGGCACTATATTATCGGCAGATGTCTCGTTACACCATCAATACGTGCTAAATTCACCCGCACAGCTGATCTCAATTGCAACCATTGCTGACACGGTAGGCTTGTACTGTATGTGCTCGGCTGCAGTGAAGGCAGCAGCCCAAACCGCTAGACTACCGCAGGCCACGATTGAAGGTAATTTTGACCTTACCCATACACTTGACACTTCTATGTCATGGCCCAGTGGAGACCAATATCTATCTTGTGTTATTAAGCTGTATAAAATGATGTTTGTTGACGCGTATGTCTGCATTTCAGATCCATGTTTAATGTCGCGGTTATAAGACCAGTGTTTGAGCGAGCGAGAGAGAAAATGATTTTGATAGCAAACCCTGATCCCAATGACTCGACTGCCCCCGCATGGATAGAAAGACAACTGCTCTTTTTTAGGCACTCTCAAGGCTCATTTGAAATTCCTGATGCAGCAGGAACATTCTCTGAGACAAAATAGTGATCAAGTTAAGATCCGACATCCGTAAATCAAAGTCCGTAAATCAAAGATTTCCAGAATGGTAAATTCAAATAAGCCTAAGTCAAATCAAGAGGTCCCAACTTCCTGCACACTGCTTGCTTGCATACATTGGGCCAACGTTTTCAATTGGGATGCTAACGTTGTGTTCTGCTGACCTTTTAAGAGGATGCCAAGATGCACTACGTGACCAAAACTATGTGAACACCTGCTCATCGAACATCTCATTCCATAATCATGGGCATTAATATGGAGTTGGTCCCCCCTTTGCTGCTATAAGAGTCTCCACTCTTCTGGGAAGGCTTTCCACTAGATGTTGGAACATTGCTGCAGGGACTTGCTTCCATTCAGCCACGAGCATTAGTGAGGTCGGACGATTAGGACTGGCTCGCAGTCGGCGTTCCAAATCAGCCTAAAGGTGTTCGATGGGGTTGAGGTCAGGGCTCTGCAGGCCAGTCAAGTTCTTCCACACCGATCTCAACAAATCATTTCTGTATGGACCTCGCTTTGTTCACGGGGGCATTGTCATGCTGAAACAGGAAAAGGCCTTCCCCAAACTGTTGCCACAAAGTTAGAAGTACAGAATGTCATTGTCTAGAATGTCATTGTATGCTGTAGCGTTATGATTTCCCTTCACTGGAACTAAGGGGTCTAGCCCGAACCATGAAGAAAAGCCCCAGACCATTATTCCTCCTCCACCAAACTTTATAGTTGGTACTATGTGTTGTGGTAGGTAGCATTCTCCTGGCATCCGCCAAACCCAGATTAGTCTGTTGGACTGCCAGTTTGTGAAGCGTGATTCATCAGTCCAGAGAACGCGTTTCCAGGGTCCAATGGCAGCAAGCTATACACCACTCCAGCCGACGCTTGGCATTGGGCATGGTGATCTTAGACTTGTGTGCAGGTGCTCGGCCATGGAAACCCATTTCAAGAAGCTCCAGATGATTTGCTTCCAGAGGCAGTTTGGAACTCGGTAGTGAGTGTTGCAACCGAGGACAGACAATTTTTACGCACTTCAGCCATCGGTGGTCCCATTCTATGAGCTTGTGTGGCCTACCACTTTGCGGCTGAGCCGTTGTTGCTTCTAGACGTTTCCACTTCACAATAACAGCACTTACAGTTAACCAAGTCAGCTCGAGCAGGGCAGAAATTTGATGAACTGTTGGAAAAGTGGCATCCTATGATGGTGCCACATTGGCCTTACTGAAAAGCTCAGTGACTTTCAATCTACTGCTAATGTTTGTCTATGGAGATTACATGGCAGTGTGCTTTAATGTATACAGCTGTCAGCAATAGGTGTGGCTGAAATAGCCGAATCCACTAATTTGAAGGGGTGTCCACATATTTTTGTATATATGGTGTAACTTCATGGCTGTTAGACAATCTGGAATCAATTAAACAGGAGGCTTTGGCTTCACAACACCTTTCAACCATTGTCCAATAGCCACCATATCTGAGTTTCAATGCTTTAAACTCTCCTTGTAGCCTGTCACACTAAAAGGCCTACCTTGGAGCAAAAGGATGTCACATGACCATCACTACTGCAGTCATGTTTTACTGATTTCACAGAGAGTGACCCCTCCCTGCTTTCATGTTTCACATATTAGTTATCATATGCTGTGATGTGTGGTGAGCTAAATTCAATTTTTTTCGTCTATCGGACCTTTCTTAGACATGTGAATCTCTCTGTAACTCCTATGAATCTAACCCAAGTTTTGAAGGGGTGTTTAATCGCTGCTTTGAAGGGGAAATCAATACAAAAAAAACTGTGGGTGTGTGAAGTTAAGAATACTGAAGTGATGTTTGCATTTAAGATTGCATTTACTGTCATATTAAAGTGAAACTTTTTTCTTTGAGAAGTGAGGGGTGCTTTGAATTGTTGAGGGTTAGGGTGACTGGTGAGAGATGACGGAAGAGGAGCTCATTCCAACCTCGTCCTCACTGCTCTCGTTCTCTCTGTTTCCGTGCTGTTGACCTCTCTCTGTTTCTCTGTCTGTCTCTCTCTCGCTCTCCCTCCCTCTCCCCTCCCCACCTCTCGTTCTCTCTCCTTCCCACAGATCCACATCATTGACTTTGATGATGAGAATAACATCATTAGTAAGAGCGTCCTGCTGCACCAGGCAGGGGAGATATGGCACATCAGCGCCAGTCCTGCAGATAAAGCCGTGCTGTCGACCTGCTACAACAAAAGTGAGGCTTCCGCGCTCCCGTTGCATCTTGTCCCTTTCTTCTCTCACTCACACACTCCCGTTGTATCTAGTTCCTTTCTTCTCTCACTAACACTCACACTCTCCCGTTGCATCTAGTCCCTTTTTCTTCTCCTTTTCTTTCTGCCTGTCTCTCTCTTTATCTCCTTCTCCTTCTCCTTCCTGTCTGTCTGTCTGTCTGTCTGTCTGTCTGTCTGTCTGTCTGTCTGTCTGTCTGTCTGTCTCCTTGCTTATCTCTCCTTCTCCATTTCTTTCTCTCAGTCTATCTCTCTCTCTTTTCTTTCTCTCAGTCTATCTCTCTCTCTCTCCTTTTTTCAGTCTTTTTTTCCTGTCTTTGTCACTAGTCTCTCTCACAACTAGGGGCCAGAGTTTTTGCTAGTGAAGTCACGTGTTCAGGAAAAACTAAGGGCCCCATAAGGTATAGCAACTGAATTTTGTCTTGACCTGAAAGGATATTATTTAAGGTAGCCATCTAGGCAAGACGGTAGCCAGCCGTGTCCACCCCTGTCCATGGCCTAGATAGGACACACACACACGACATACAAGGCCAGACTCACACCATGCTCCCAACAATTTCACGCTAGCAATTATGCTAAAGTAACATGTCACATTTCCCTCACACTCCTTCTGCCAACAGTTGCCACGAGGCAATTAAAAATCTAAAGGAACACGACTATTTGGACGAGGGAGAGAAGAAAAAAAATGTAATTAAATTTCTGAGTTCATTAGATGAATGCCTTTGGCCTTGGTGACAATCTGAATCACCTCTGGATGTACTGCCGTTTTTGAAGAGAGAGACGGGGAGAGAGGCATTGAAAACAAGGCTGTGAAACACGATATGTCAGTGTGCAGTTCAAAAGAGAAATGTAATTGCCATTACATCCAATCTAATGGAGCAGCCCCAGTCAAAGAGAAGCGCAGTGGAGGAGTGAAGATCATATGCCCCCATTCTACCCACTATGTCTCTGCTGCTGCTGACGCAAATTCATTTCTATCCACTATCTGATCTGAGAAGATAGGCTGTCTCTTGTGAAGGTGGTGTGGTTGGGGTGTGAACGTGGCATAGCGTGCAGTGGTAGACAGCGACGTGAGCGACTGCGAGAACAGGGAGGTGTGGAGGCCAGGGTAGGCCTCTAGGGGCAGCAGACACCAGAGGGAGAGAGGGCCACAGTCTCTCACTCCGTCTCTCATACTGTCTTTCTTATTCTCTTTCTTTCTCCCTCTCTCTCTTTCTCCCTCCCTCTCGCTCTCTCTCTTTCCATCTCTCGCTCTGTCTCGGTCTCTCTCTTGTCAGCTGGGCTCTACATGCTTCAGCTCACACGATGACAGCTCCCGTTAGAGCACAGAGACCAGACCACCCCACTGTAGACAGACACATGCATGTCGCACACAAAATGTATATTTATGAATATTATTTCTGTCACTTGACTAGCTCCTGCTCTAGCTACTCACTATTATACAAGAGATAATCAACAAGGGGCTATGCGTTCTCTGGAAAAGAATGTATGACGTGGAAGGTTCCACGATGCACTAGCCCCGAGTTGAATATCCCACTTATACCAGGGCTATAATTAAGCAATAAAGCATGAGGGAGTGTGGTATATGGCCAATGTACCACAGCTAAGGGCTGTTCTTACGCACGACGCAACACAGAGTGCCTGGATACAGCCATTAGCCGTGGTATATTGGCCATATAACACAAACCCCCGAGGTTCCCTATTGCTATTACCAACGTAATTAGAACACTGAAAATACATTTTTGGTCATACCTGTGGTCTTATATACCACGGCTTTCAGCCAATCAGCATTCAGGGCTCGAACCACCTGGTTTATAATTTAACATATTTCTGGTCGAAATGTGTTCAACGTCCACTGAAGTAGCTAGCAATTTTATTATTATAAATTTTTTTCGCCCCAATTTCGTGGTATCCAATTGGTAGTTACAGTCTTGTCCCATCGCGGCAACTCCCGTACAGACTCGGGAGAGGCGAAGGTCGACAGCCGTGCGTCCTCCGAAACACAACCCAGACTCGAGCCAGGATTTATGCTTAGATCACTGCGCCACTCGGGAGGCAGCTAACAAGTTTACTTGATAACCAAACAAACAGACTTGCTCGTTTAGCTCACAGCTTAGCTAACCAAACCATCAGCTTGCTATTGCCAATAATGCTTTCAATTCAACTTTTGCTTTCAAAAGCAGCTCAAGCATAGAACATGTAAGAATGAATTTCATAGCCATTGAATTATAACTTGCATTATAAGGAAATAATTTATGCTCTTCAATGTCATACAAGCCAATCAGAAACGAGTATTCAACAATGCCATGTCATGGTATAAAGTCAATTTTAAAACGGGTTGTTTGAATCCTGGATGCTGATTGGTTGATAGCAGGGAGTTATTCACGATAATTCCCGCAAAATTCTATTGCAAGTATAAATGCGCATCCACTGTCCCGCAGCCCAGCCAGGCGTTCATAAACTTAATCTGCCCTGCATATGAACATGACGAGACTAACAGCTTCTCTGAGCCAGGCAAATTAATTTATCAGGATCATTATAATGGATATATCCAAAGAATTGGCAAAGAACAAAAACTCAACATGTGAAGTGTTGGTCCCATGTTTCATTAGCTGAAATAAACAATTCCAGAACTTTTCCATACACACAAAAAGCTTCCTTCTCTCCAATTTTGTGCACAAATTTGTTTACATCCCTGTTAGTGAGCATGTCCCCTTTGCCAAGATAATCCATCCACCTGACAGATGTGGCATATCAAAAAGCTGCTTAAACAGCATGATCACTACACAGGTGCACCTTGTGCTGGGGACAATAAAAGGCCACTCTAAAATGTGCAGTTTTGTCACACAACACAATATCACAGATGTCTCAAGTTTTGAGGGAGTGTGCAATTGGCATGCTGACTGCAGGAATGTCCACCTTTTAACCTTTATTTAACTAGGCAATTCAGTTATGAACAAATTCTTATTTACAATGACTGCCTACAACAGCCAAACCCGGATGACACTAGGCCAATTGTGCGCCGCCCTATGGGACACCCAATCATGACCGGTTGTGATACAGCCTGGATTCGAACCAGGGTGTCTGTAGTGACGCCTCTAGCACTGAGATGCAGTGCCTTAGACCGCTACGTCACTTGGGAGCATGCAGTAATTTTTCTACCATAAGCCACCTCCAAAGTCGTTTTAGAGAATTTAGCAGTCTAAGATCAGCCACCTGGACAGCTGATGAAACTGAGGAGTATTTCTGTCTGTAATAAAGCCCTTTTGTGGGGAAAAACTCATTCTGATTGGCTGGGCGTGGCTCCCCAGTGGGTGGACCTATGCCCTCCCTGGCCCACCCATGGCTGCGCTTCTGCCCAGTCATGTGAAATCCATAGATTAGGGCCTAATGATTTTTATTTCAATTAACTGATTTCCTTATATGAACTGTAACTCAGTGAAATTGTTGCATGTTGCCTTTATATTTTTGTTCAATATAGAAACTAAGGTACTTTTTACCACTTTTTCTCCCCAATTTCGTGATATCCAATTGATAGTTAGTCTTATTTCATCACTACAACTCCCATGCGGTCTCAGGAGAGGCGAAGGTCGAGAGCCATGCGTACTCCGAAACACGACCCCGCCAAGCCGCACTGCTTCTTGACACACTGCTCGCTTAACCCGGAAACCAGCCGCACCAATGTGTCGAGGAAATACTAGCGACCGAAGTGGTGTCTTTAGAGCACGATGGGACAAGGACATCCCAACCGGCCAAACCCTCCCCTAACCCGGACGACACTGGGCCAATTGTGCACCGACTCATTGGTCTCTCGGTCGCTGCCGGCTGCGACACAGCCCGAGATCAAACCCGGATCTGTAGTGACGCCTCCAGCACTGCGATGCAGGGCCTTAGACCGCTGTGCCACTAGGGAGGCCCCCAATACCGACCCTACTGTTATGCTTGTTTACACTGAACTGCACTGAGGTCGGAAAGTAATTACGGTTACATTAAGACACCGTGGAGCCGAATACACTGTGGAGAAGTTATCAGTTATACTTTGGATGATGTATCAATACACATAGTTACTACAAAGATACAGGCGTCCTTCCTAACTCAGTTGCTGGAGTATAAGGAAACAGCTCAGGGATTTCACCATGAGGCCACTGGTGACTTTGAAACAGTTACAGAGTTTATTAATTGTTGTGATAGGAGAAAACTGAGGATGTATCAACAACATTGTAGTTACTCCACAATACTAACGTAAATGACAGAGTGGAAAACGGAAGCCTGTACAGAATAAAAATATTCCAAAACATGCATCCTGTTTGCAACAAGGCACTAAAACAATACTGCACATAGTTGATTTTATTAAAACACATAGGGTGTCTATATATGGGAAAAATACACATTTTAAAAATGTTCAGCAATCGATTGGCCGAAAGAACAGACGACCTTTGGTCGGCCAAGATTTTTTTTTGTCTGGGTCAGACCTAGACCAAACACACCAACACAGTCGTGAAGAGGGCACGACGATGCCTCTTCCCCCTAAGGAGGCTGAAAATAATTGTCATGGGCCCTCAGATCCTCCTTTTCAAGCATTGTGGTGGCTGCATCATGTTAAGGGTATGCTTGTCAGTAGAGCTAAGCACAGGGAAAATCCTAAAGGAAAACCTGGTTATCTGCTTTCCAGCAGACACTAGGAGACAAATTCAAATCAAATGCAATTTCACTTTACCTTACTTATGAGTCCATTCCCAACAAATCAAATCAAATTTTATTGGTCACATACACGTGGTTGTCAGATGTTAATGCGAGTGTAGCGAAATGCTTGTGCTTCTAGTTCCGACAGTGCAGTAATATCTAACAAGTAATCTAATAAATTCACAATGACTACCTTATACACACATGTAAAGGGATGAATAAGAATATGTACATATAAATATATAGATGAGCGATGGCCGTGCGGCATAGGCAAGATGCAGTAGATGGTATAGAATACAGTATATACATATGAGATGAGTAATGTAGGATATGTAGACATTATTAAAGTGGTGTTATTTAAAGTGACTAGTGATACCTTTATTAAATCCTCTTATTAAATGTATTAAAGTGGCCAGAGATTTCAGTCTGTATGTTGGCAGCAGCCACTCTATGTTAGTGATGGCTGCTAACAGTCTGATGGCCTTGAGATAGAAGCTGTTTTTCAGTCTCTCGGTCCCAGCTTTGATGCACCTGTACTGACCTCGTCTTCTGGATGATAGCGGGGTGAACAGACAGTGGCTCGGTGGTTGTTGTCCTTGATCTTTTTGGCCTTCCTGTGACATCGGGTGCTGCAAAATACCAGTCTCATCGTCTACAGTGAAGAGGCGACTCTGGGATGCTGGCATTCTAGGCAGAGTTGAAAAGAAAAAGACATATCTCAGACTGGCCAATAAAAAGAAAAGATTAAAATGGGCAAAATAACACTGACACTGGACAGAGGAACTGCCTAGAAGGCCAGCATCCCGGAGTCGCCTCTTTGCTGTTGACGTTGAGATTGGTGTTTTGCGGGTTTAAACCGTACCAGCCAGCACCCAAAATTAGTACCGGAACTTATTTCAGTCCAAGTCAAGCAATGTCAAGAAGCCTACTTTATGAAGTTTCCACTGGATCAGAGCATGACATGTTTCCCTTACACGCTGTGGTTATCGAAAGGGAGAGTTGGAAAGATGTTTCAAATACATTAAGGAACTAGTAGAAAGAGGAGGAAGGGAAGCGCTACTAAGGTACACAATAGTAACATTTGGTAGACAGAAGGTGCTCTTTGGTAAAAGGGGTGAATTGGTCATCAAAAAGAAAGGAGGACCAAGGCACTCTTCATATAATTAATTAAAATGCCTTTATTTGTATGGCATGTTCAATAGAAACAAAGTTTTAAAAATCCGATGCGTTTCGGGCACTATTGTAAACTATTGTAATTTTCAATGGATGTAAAAACAGACTGTTTGCTTGCTGTTTTGAGGTGAAGAAAACATTACTTTGAGAAGCTCCACACGTCATTAGTGGTGGTCCGTTAAGGCAATCACAAATACTATCAGATCCCCAAATAGGCACATTTATACGCCTACATTTGCACGCAGGCCAGGTAGCCTACAGGCCTACTTCTATGCGTGAGCATCATTACTCAACATTGACAGGAGTGCTCCAAACAAAATACAATAACTAAATTGACAGAACTCGTAAATGGAATTATATAAACCAAAAGTTCTTTCTCACAAGTGTAGAATAGGTTGTGCGCTCTGCAAACAATGTGTCCACTCTGACAATGAGAACAGGAAGACTGGAATAATAATATTGAATGCATTAAAATAAATGACTGTAACCAATGTAACAAACGTTGTAGATAAAACAATTATAGGAATTAACGGTAATGTACTACTGGTGATATGTATTGGGGAATTGATATGCACTCACAATCAAACGCAAAAAAAATCACACAATGAAGTTATGAAACAATGAACGGGTGAGAGCGGATTCTGGAGAGAGAAGTGCATCTGGGCGCATGGTCAATCTGACTGTGCATTGGCCGTGCAGCATTTACGGGGATATGGCCTCAGCAGAAGTCAGGGCGTTCCTACTTATTGCGCTTCGCGGAGCAGTGCAGAGCTGTTGTCAAGAAAGTGATTTTGAGTTTGTGTTTATATTGGATGTACCGCCCCCACCTACCGTCAACCAATTCGGGAGGTGCATTGACAGGCTCGATTTGGCCTCTGCATGCCCCGCAATTGCTTCACACCCTCCAAATGAGGCCTCCGACCACATTTTTGAATCAAGCATACATTGGCTTTTAGTCTAGGCCTCCGCAATGGACTAGTTCACTGAGATGGGCTCAAATATATACAGTACCAGTCAAAAGTTTGAACACACCTACTCATTCCAAGGTTTTCTTTATTTTTTACTATTTTCTACATTGTAGTATGATAGTGAAGACATCGAACTATGAAATGACACGTGGAATCATGTAGCAACAAATCAAGATATATTTGAGATTCTTCAAAGTAGCCACCCTTTACCTTGATGACAGCTTTGCACACTCTTGGCATTCTCTCAACCAGCTTCATGAGGTAGTCACCTGGAATGCATTTCGACTAACAGGCCCTGTTTGAAGTCAATTTGTTGAATTTCTTTCCTTCTTTAATGCATTTGAGCCAATCACTTGTGTTGTAACAAGGTAGGGTTGATATACAGAATATAGCCCTATTTGGTAAAAGACGAAGTCCATAGTATGGCAAGTCCATCATTACTTTAAGACATGAAGGTCAGTCAATCCGGAAAATGTAAAGAGTTTCAAGTTTCTTCAAGTGCAGTTGCAAAAACCATCAAGTGCTATTATGAAACTGGCCCTCATGAGGACTGCCACAGGAAAGGAAGACCCAGAGTTACCTCTGCTGCAGAGGATAAGTTCATTAGTTACCAGCCTCAGAAATTGCAGCCCAAATAAATGCTTCAGAGTTCAGTTAAGACACATCTCAACATCAACTGTTCAGAGGAGACTGGGTGATCAGGCCTTCATGGTGGAATTCCTGCCAAGAAACCACTACTAAAAGACAAACAATAAGAAGAGAATTTCTTGGGCCAAGAAACACGAGCAATGGACATTAGACCAGTGGAAATCTGTCCTTTGGTCTGATGAGTCCAAATTTGAGACGCAGAGTGGGTGAATGGATGATCTCTGCGTGTGGTTCCCACCGTGAAGCATGGAGGAGGAGGTGTGATGGTGTGGGGGTGCTGTAACGGTCGTCGTAGGAAGTGGACCAAAATGCAGCGGGTACATGAATGCTCATCTTTATTTTATGACGAACATTACACAAAAACGAAAAAACGAACGACAGCTAGACAGTCTTGCAGGCTAAACATAACAATGCAAAAACAACCTCCCACAACAAACACACCCCTATACATAGGACCTTCAATCAGAGGCAACGAGTAACAGCTGCCTCCAATTGAAGGCCCAATCTCAATTAACTAAACATAGAACTAAACACCCTAGATCTAACATAGAAATACACAACATAGTCTGGGGTTTTTGGTTAGATTCTAATTGCCACGTCCTGACCAAACTACAATAACAAATGACCCCTTACTGGTCAGAACGTGACAGTACACCCCCCCCCCCCAAAGGTGCAGACCCCAGATGCACATCACACAAAAAAATTAAATAAATAAAACACAAATAAACCCCCCCAAACTAAAGGGAGGGAAGGTAGTGGAGGTACCAGACTGGAGACACGCACCCCAAGGCTAGTGCGAGGAGCAGGAACAGGACGAGTTGGACTGGGCTGACGCACTGGAAGCCTGGTGCGTGGTGCTGGTAGTGGAGGTACCAGACTGGAGACATGCACCCCAAGGCTAGTGCGAGGAGCAGGAACAGGACGAGTTGGACTAGGCTGACGCACTGGAAGCCTGGTGCGTGGGGCTGGTACTGGAGGTACCAGACTGGAGACACGCACCTCAGGGCTAGTGCGAGGAGCGGGAACAGGATACACTGGGCTGTGAAGGTGCACTGGCGGACTTGAGCACAGTACTGGCACCACCCTTACTGGCTGGATGTCCGCTTCCCCCTGGCAAATGCTGGGCGCTGGCACCTCGCACACCGACTTGTGAATGCTCGGCCTCGATGCCGTGCGTATCACTCCATAGCACGGGACCTGACCAGTAATAGGCTGCCTCCGATAAGCACGGGGAGTTGGCTTGGGGCTTAACCCTGTCCCAGCCAAACTACCCGTGTGCCCCCCCCAAAACATTTCTTGGGGCTGCCTCTCAGGCTTAAATGCCAATCGTGTACCCCTGTAACAGTCCCAGTTTTCTCCAGCCTTCCTCCATGGTCCCTTTCCGGCTAATATCTCCTCCCAAGTCCACGACTCAAAATAATTCCTTTCATGCTCCTTACTCCGCTGCTTGGTCCGTTGTTGGTGGGAGGTTCTGTAACGGTCGTCGTAGGAAGTGGACCAAAATGCAGCGGGTACGTGAATGCTCATCTTTATTTTATGACTAACATTAAACAAAAACGAAAAAACGAACGACAGTCTTGCAGGCTAAACATAACAATGCAAAACAACCTCACACAACAAACACACCCCTATACATAGGACCTTCAATCAGAGGCAACGAGGAACAGCTGCCTCCAATTGAAGGCCCAATCTCAATTAACTAAACATAGAACTAAACACCCTAGATCTAACATAGAAATACACAACATAGAACCTAACCAAAAACCCCGGACTAATCTAAACAAACACCCCTCTACAAAACACATATACCAACAAACCCCGAACCACATAAAACAAACACCCCCCTGCCACGTCCTGACCAAACTACAATAACAAATGACCCCTTACTGGTCAGAATGTGACAGGTGCTTTGCTGGTGACACTGTCAGTGATTTAAAATAATAATAATAATAATTCAAGGCACACTACCACAGCATTCTGCAGCAATACGCCATCCCATCTGGTTTGGGCTTAGTGGGACTATCATTTGTTTTTCAACGGGACAATGACCTAACACACCTCTAGGTTGTGTAAGGGCTATTTTACCAAGAAGGAGAGTGATGGAGTGCTGCATCAGTGCTGCATATGTGGGAACTCCTTCAAGACTGTTGGAAAAGCATTCCAGGTAAAGCTGGTTGGGAGAATACAAAGTGTGTGAAAAGCTGTCATCAAGGCAAAGGGTGGCTACTTTGAAGAATCTAAAATATATTTTGATTTGGTTACTACATGATTCCATATGTGTTATTCCATAGTTTTGATGTCTTCACTATAATTCTACAAGGTAGAAAATTGTAAAAATAAAGAAAATCCCTTGAATGAGTAGGTGTGTCCAAACTTTTGACTAGGACTGTATATATACACTACCGTTCAAAAGTTTGGGGTCACTTAGACATTTTATTGTTTTTGAAAGAAAAGCTAACATTTTTGTCAATTAAAATAACATCAAATTGATCAGAAATACAGTGTAGACATTTTTAATGTTGGAAATTACTTTTGTAGCTGGAAACGTCAGATTTAAAAAAATTGAATATCTACATAGGCTTACAGAGGCCCATTATCAGCAACCGTCACTCCTGTGTTCCAATGCCACGTTGTTTTAGCTAATCCAAGTTTATCATTTTAAAAGGCTAATTGATCGTTAGAAAACCCTTTTTCAATTATGTTAGCACAGCTGAAAACTGATTTATGAAGCCATAAAACTGTCCTTCGTTAGATTTAGTTGAGTATCTGGAGCATCAGCATTTGTGGGTTCGATTACAGGCTCAAAATGGCCAGAAACAAAGGACTTTCTTATGAAACTCGACAGTTTATTCTTGTTCTGAGAAATGAAGGCTGTTCCATGCGAGAAATTGCCAAGAAACTGAAGATCTCGTACAATGCTGTGTACTACTCCCTTCACAGAACATCGCATACTGGCTCTAACCAGAATAGAAAGAGGAGTGGGAGGCCCCAGTGCACAACTGAGCAAGAGGACAAGTACATTAGAGTGCCTAGTTTGAGAAACAGACGCCTCACAAGTCCTCAACTGGCAGCTTCATTAAATAGTACCCGCAAAACACCAGTCTCAACGTCAGCAGTGAAGACGCGACTCCGGGATGCTGGTCTTCTAGGCACCAATAACTTTCTAGAGCTGGCCGCCTGGCCAACCTGAGCAATCGGGGGAGAGGGCCTTGATCAGGGAGGTGACCAAGAACCTGACGGTCACTGACAGAGCTCCAGAGTTCCTCTGTGGAGATGGGAGAACCTTCCAGAAGGACAACCATCTATGTAGCACTCCACAAATTAGGCCTTTATGGTAAAGTGGCCAGACGGAAGCCAATCTTCCGTAAAAGGCACATGACAGCCCGCAGAGTATTTTGTGTAGCTTACTTACTTCTCGTGTTCTTATTTTTATTTATTGTGTGTTTTTGTTCTACCTTATGTTATTTGTAGTACTACATTGATATTGATTACTGTACTGTTGGGTTTTGAGCTTGCAAGAAATGCATTTCACTCTACTTGTGCACGTGACATTAAAATTTGAAGCTTGAAAATAATAGTGAGTAGTTAGAGCAGGAGCGAGTCAAGTGAGAGAGTCATTTATACCATGGCATTGTTGAATACTCATTTCTAATTTGCTTGAAGGGCATACTAGAGCATGGAATATTTAAGTGATATTGCCCGAGAAGCCAGTGTCTCGGTCCGGCAAACCGTGCTAATATATCCTCCGAACACCGGCTTCAAAGGCGTTATCACTTTTATACAACGGGTTACCAATATATTCTGGCCGTCATGCATTCTATCGGTTCGGTTGCCAGAGATGCGACACAGTTGTTAAGTCTTTTTGTTGTAAATCTATGGACGCGACCCAGTCGTTCATTCTAAATGTTCCGTTGCCATGATGGCTGGCAACGTTCTTATCCTTTGCTTGGTAGCTAGCCAGCTGTGGCTAACACAGTCACGGAAAACAGTGCAGCCAGAATAACAGCAAAGTAGCTGAATTTGCATTTTCTAGTGATTTTGGGTGGGATACATCCATAACAAGCTAATGATGTGCAATTTTGCCTGGCATAGAACATTTGCTCTCTTGCCAGGCCACTGTTCAGAAGAGATGGCCAACTACACAGCTAACATAATGGCTTCAAACTGAAGCTGGAATGACAGTAAACTATCTGTATTTCTGTGTTTTTATATTCACATTTCTTTGTATAGGTCCATTAAAATGATGCTGATTCATGATTTCGACTGGCTGAGAAGAGCTGCCAGCCTGTCTGTCTCGTCCTGACTACCGACACGTTCATTACTATGGGACAGCTGGATATCGAATTTCAATATTGAAACAATGTTGCAAATGTCAGAGAGGTTTATACAAATCTCCGCTGTTGAAAACTAAATGCTAGTCTAAAACAGATGGGAGATCATGTCTAGATGCTTTTTACAGTGTAGATCTAGTATATAAATTGCCTGGCTGAGCTGATGAGACAATGGATTTAGCCAGTGGTAACTTGTGAAATAGGCACTGGCTGGAATGCGGTTTTAACCAATCAGCATTCAGGATTAGACCCACTCGTTGTGTAATGGACGGTATTATTCAATGGCTATGAAATTCATTCTTATATGTTCTATGTTTGAGCAGCTTTTGGAAGCAAAAGTTGAATTGAAAACATTATTGGCGTTGTTGAATTCGATTTTCTTAATAGCATACAAGGACTGATGGTTTGGTTAGCTAAGCTAGCAAGTCTGTTTGTTTGGTTACCAAGGCAACTATTGTAGCTATCTATACTGAACAAAAATATAAATGCAACAATTTCAACGGTTTTACTGAGCTACAGTTCATATAAGGAAACCAGTCAATTGAAATAAATTCATTAGGCCCTAATCTATGGATTTCACATGACTGGGCAGGCTGCGCAGCCATGGGTGGGTCTGGGAGCGAATAGGCCCACCCACTTGGGAGTCAGGCCTACCCACTGGGGAGCCAGGCCCAGGCATTCAGAATGAGTTTTTCACCACAAAAGGGCTTTATTACAGCCCGAAATACTCCTCAGTTTCATCAGCTGTCCGGGTAGCTGATCTCAGACAATCCTGCAGATGAAGAAGCCGGATGTGGAGGTCCTGGGCTGGTGTGGTTACACGTGTTGTGCGGTTGTGAGGCCGGTTGGACATACTGACAAATTCTCTAAAACGAAGTTGGGGGAGGCTTATGGTAGAAAAATTAACATTCCATTATCTTGCAACAGCTCTGGTGGACATTCCTGCAGCCAGCATGCCAATTGCATATTCCCTCAAAACGTGAGACATCTGTGGTATTGTTGTGTGACAAAACTACACATTTTAGAGTAGCCTTTTGTTGTCCCCAGCACAAGGTGCACCTGTGTAATGATCATGCTGTTTAAGCAGCTGTCAGGTGGATGGATTATCTTGGCAAAGGAGAATTGCAGACTAACAAGGGATGGAAACAAATTAAGCTTTATGTGCATATGGAACGTTTCTGGGATCTTTTATTTCAGCTCATGAAACATGGGACCAACGCTTTACATGTTGCGTTTTATATTTTTGTTCAATATAGTAAACTTGCTAGCTACTTCAGTGGATATTGAACACATTTCTAGCAGTACATTTCTAGCGGAATATCCGTTAAATTATACCCCATGGCTTCTGTGATAATTAACTCTGGGCTCTATGCTTTCTCTGGAAAATAATGAAACTCCGTCGAAGGTTAGTGCCACTCCGCTAGCGCGTCGTGCAACACCTACCTACCACGTCATGGATTATTTTCCATAGAATGCACAGGTTGATGATTCCTTACGTATATCACAGGACACTAAGGAAATGTATTTGAATGAAAGCACCTACAGGGATCTAGCTGCATCAGGTTTTTTGAACCTTCGTAACCTGGTCCCTGATGCGGTCCCACAGACCTGCTCCCTCTGTACCACTATACATTCTGGTTTTCATTCTCAAATCCATATTATGAGTGAGTCCCCACCCACCTCAGGTGTCTAACACTGACTTTGTCTCCTGTCCACTGCAGCCAGTGAGAGTCGCGTAGTGACGTGTGGGGCTGTATGGAGGATGCCCCCAGAGTGGGAGTCAGGGAGCCACGAGTCCCCAGACGACCCCCACAACTCCCACAACCCCCAGAACCTGGAACTCCTCTGTCACCTTGACAACAGCGCCCATGGCAACGCCTCCAGGTAGGCTGCTCTGACTGTCGCCTACAACTACAATACTGTATACAACACAGTCATATCTATTCAACCCTGAAACTATAGGGTTTCCACGATCCCGTTTCGATACTTTTTCTCCTGTGTTCTTTTTCCCCTCTATTTCCCCTCGTTCTCTGTTCCTCTATCTCGTCTTCTCTCCTTCTCCCCCTCTGTCTCTCTCCCCTTCTCCATTTGACTCTATCTCTGTGTATTTTGTCTTTCTAAATCTATGGTCCTGCCTCTCACCATTTATACCCCTATACCCGCTTATCTTCCTCTATCTTTAAATCTTTCTATCTCTCATTCTCCCTCTTCATCTCGTTGTTATCTCCCTCTGTCACTTGCCCCGTCTCGCTCTCTCTCATGTACTACTGAAGTGTATCCTGGTCTATACTTTACAATACTATGTTGTGAAGTGTTGAGTGACCTACATATCCCAGGGCTCAGCCACTGCTCAGGCCGTTGTCTTATATGTAGCTGTATACACTATATTCACCATCCATTTATGGTGCAGGAAAATAACATCAATACTCGTCCCTTTTTAGACTTCAGTAGCTGCCTCATCCCTTTGGAAGGAAGATTGCATTTTGGCATTCCAAATTAAATTCCCCATTTCCATTTTAAGAAACTTCCCTGAGCAGTATTTAAAAAAATATATTTTAGAGGCTGCAATTTATTTTGTGCATGTGTGTTTGTGCAAAAGCCTTCAGTTGGGTGAGTGAGGTGGGGCTCTGTGGTGGAGATTGATGGTTCTGCTGTCTGCCATTCTGACACCTCCAGAGCTGCAACACTCTCAAGGGCATGATAGTGTGTCTGTGTGTGTGTTCTGTGAGTCTTGCAGCCTTCGCTTTGTTGTATTGGCTCTGAGAGATGGATGGCTTTGGTTTGGTGCCCACCTCGTCCATCTCTTTCAGGCTGCAACCCCCGCCGTCTCTGACTACGCTGGCAGGAGCACAGCAACCAGCAGAGGGTGTGTTTGTGTGTGTGCGACTATGTGCTTGTTTAAGTGTGTGAGAGAAGGAGTACATGAGAGTGTCTGTATGTACATACTGTATATTATCAACAGGGCTCTCAGCGGTGAGGATATACTGCCTGATGTAGTGTATTTCAAGGAGAAATAGACTAAGAAAGAGCACAGGAAGCTGTTTTTAATGTACTGTATGAGAGTGAGTGGTTTCAGATCACTTATTACCTTCCTTCCTGTAGGTATGTACGTCCTTTATGCCTTTTATGGCCGTACCTCAGTCCCTCCTCAGTCTTGCTGGACTAACATTTGGGCTAGTGTCGTGTTGTGAAGCGTGGCTGGAATGAAGTAACAGACCCACAAACTCTGGCATGGCTACATTTCTTTCCCTTTGCTTTGGGGAGCCAAGCGCCTCATTTCGATTTGGAGCAGCACCAGGCTCAGGAATCAATTCCCATTGAGCGATTAGGACTAATCATAGCTTGGCTGGGCACCATGAGGAATCATAAAGCTCAACAGGCACACTGTTTTATTTTTTCACGGGAGGGTGTGACGGGAGGGGGGGTAAGTGTGTGTGTCTGAGCATGTTTGTGTAGCCTTTGTGTACAGGGGTGTGTGTATGCCTGTATGTGTGTTTGGGCGGCGGGGGCTGGTGATCACAGTGCACAGAGTATGATTTGCACTCAAAGGGACTTTTAGTCAATCAATGTTAGCCCGATGGGATCTCAGGCAGCCACACAGTCATATGCAAGCCAGTCAATACTGTCAGTACTGTTAGGGGCCGTGGAGACCAGTATTCTAACACACTTTCAATTGGACACATTAACTCTGCTTGGCTGATTAATCCTGTCTCTACACACGCACGCGCCTGCACACACACACTTTTTAAATTGCCCATATTTTGTCCTTCTTAGTTCCTTATCTCCCTTTCTCTCTTCAATCTCTCTCCCTCTTCTACTATCTCTGTTCCCATCTCTGTCTCTCTCCCTTTTCTCTCTCTCTCTCCCACCCTTCTCTTTTCTATCTCTCTCTCCTCCACTGTGTCTTTCCCAGGCCTTGCCTTGGATCTACAGTGCCTTCGGAAAGTATTCAGACCCCTTGACTTTTTCCACTTTTTTTAACGTTACATCCTTATTCTATAATTGATTAAATAAAACAATTTCCTCAGCAAACTACACACAATACCCCATAATGACAAAGGGAAAACATTATTATTATTTTTTTTTAATTTTAGCAAATGTATTGAAAACAAAAATCAGATACCTTATTTACATAAGTATTCAGACCCTTTGCTATGAGACTCGAAATTGAGCTCAGGTGCATCCTGCTTCCATTGATCATCCTTGAGAGGTTTCTACAACTTGATGTGAGTCCACCTGTGGTAAATTCAATTTATTGGACATGATTTGGAAAGGCACACACCTGTCTACAGTCGTGGCCAAAAGTTTTGAGATTTTCACAAAGTCTACTGCCTCAGTTTGTATGATGGCAATTTGCATATACTCCAGAATGTTATGAAGAGTCATCAGATGAATTGCAATTAATTGCAAAGTCCGTCTTTGCCATGCAAATGAACTGAATCCCCCAAAAACATTTCCAGTGCATTTCAGCCCTGCCACAAAAGGACCAGCTGACATGTCAGTGATTCTCTCGTTAACACAGGTGTGAGTGTTGACGAGGACAAGGCTGGAGATCACTCTGTCATGCTGATTGAGTTCGAATAACAGACTGGAAGCTTCAAAAGGAGGGTGGTGCTTGGAATCATTGTTCTTCCTCTGTCAACCATGGTTACCTGCAAGGATTGCTTTGCACAAAAGGGCTTCACAGGCAAGGATATTGCTGCCAGTAAGATTCCACCTAAATCAACCATTTATCGGATCATCAAGAACTTCAAGGAGAGAAGGCTTCAGGGCGCCCAAGAAAGTCCAGCAAGCGCCAGGACCGTCTCCTAAAGTTGATTCAGCTGCGGGATCAGGGCACCACCAGTACAGAGCTTGCTCAGGAATGGCAGCAGGCAGGTGTGAGTGCATCTGCACGCACAGTGAGGCAAAGACTTTTGGAGGATGGCCTGTGTCAAGGGCAGCAAAGAAGCCACTTTTCTCCAGGAAAAAATCATCAGGGACAGACTGATATTCTGCAAAAGGTACAGGGATTGGACTGCTGAGGACTGGGGTAAAGTCATTTTTCTCTGATGAATCCCCTTTCCGATTGCTTGGGGCATCAGGAAAAAAGCTTGTCCGGAGAAGACAAGGTGAGCGCTACCATCAGTCCTGTGTCATGCCAACAGTAAAGCATCCTGAGACCATTCATGTGTGGGATTGCTTCTCAGCCAAGGGAGTGGGCTCACTCACAATTTTGCCTAAGAACACAGCCATGAATAAAGAATGGTACCAACACATGCTCCGAGAGCAACTTCTCCCAACCATCCAGGAACAGTTTGGTGATGAACAATGCCTTTTCCAGCATGATGGAGCACCTTGCCATAAGGCAAAAGTGATAACTAAGTGGCTCGGGGGAACAAAAAATCAATATTTTGGGTGCATGGCCAGGAAACTCCCCAGACCTTAATCCCATTGAGAACTTGTGGTCAATCCTCAAGAGGCGGGTGGACAAACAAAAACCCACAAATTCTGACAAACTCCAAGCATTGATTATGCAAGAATGGGCTTCCATCAGTCAGGATGTGGCCCAGAAGTTAATTGATAGCATGCCAGGGCAGATTGCAGAGGTCTTGAAAAAGAAGGGTCAACACTGCAAATATTGACTCTTTAAATCAACTTCATGTAATTGTCAATAAAAGCCTTTGACACTTATGAAATGCTTGTAATTATACTTCAGTACTCCATAGTAACATCTGACAAAAATATCTTAAGACACTGAAGCAGCAAACTTTGTGGAAATTAATATTTGTGTCATTCTCAAAACTTTTGGCCACGACTGTATATAAGGTCCCACAGTTGACAGTGCATGTCAGAGCAAAAACCAAGCCATGAGGTCAAAGGAATTGTCTGTTGAGCTCCAAGACAGGATTGTGTCCAGGCATAGATCTGGGGAAGGGCACCCAAACATTTATGCAGCATTGAAGGTCCACAAGAACATAGTGGCCTCCATCATTCTTAAATGGAAGAATTTTGTAACCACCAAGACTCTTCCTAGAGCTGGACTGTATTCCAAGCGTCACGTCTAGAGGAAACCTGGCACCATCCCTACGGTGAAGTATGGTGGTGGCAGCATCATGCTGTGGGGATATTTTTCAGGGGCAGGGACTGGAAGTCAGGATTGAGGCAAAGATGAATGGAGCAATTTACAGAGAGATCCTTGATGAAAACCTGCTCCAGAGCGCTCAGGACATCAGACTGGGGACGAAGGTTCACCTTCCAACAGGACAACGACCTTAAGCACACAGCCAAGACAATGCAGGAGTGCCTTCGGAACAAGTCTCTGAATGTCCTTGTTGCCCAGCCAGAGCCCCGACTTGAACCCGATCGAACATCTCTGGAGAGACCGGAAAATAGTTGTGCAGTGACGCTCCCCATCCAACCTGACAGAGCTTGAGAACATCTGCAGAGAAGAATGGGAGAAACTCCCCCCCCCCCCCCCCAAAAAAAAAAAAAAACAGTTTTATCTTTGTCATTATGGGGTATTGTGTGTAGGTTGATGAAGGGAAAAAACGATTTCATCAATTTTAGAATAAGTCTGTAACCTAACAAAATGTGGAAAAAGTCAAGGGGTCTGAATACTTTCCGAAGACACTGTATAGCTCTATTGAGCTGATCCCTCACTGTAACTCTGTAGCCAAGCCAACCGGATTTATCTGTTTTGTCTCTATTCCCCAAAGCAGCCCAATCTGATTTTCCCCCCAATACCATGAGCGTGTGCATATGTTGCTATTGAATTAAACTCATCTGAATACAAAGCAGACGGAGAAACAGTTTGATGAGAAGGACGGAGGCGGGTGTCTCACCCAGGACTGTCTGAGATATATGGGCCTGTAAAGCTCCCCTCCCTGGCAGTCCTCCGTGTATTTACATATTCAGTCCCTACCAGGATGCCAAGCCGCCGCAGAGCTCAAGGTCAAATGCACATATACTATATACCATATACTAACTTATTTTCTTTAATAAGAGCGGCTGGCTGTTGCCATAAAGGGGAAGAGGATATTTCTCTCTCTCTTTTATGAATTAATTAATACTATTGGGAGGGCTACTTTTATAAATCTGGGGGTGGTGAATATATTGACTTCAGATTGGAGCTGTTTTTATGGAATAAATGAATGACAGACAAAGAGAGAGGAGAGAAAGAAAGAGAGCGACAGGTAAGAGAAGGACAGACAGTGCTGCTTCCTACACTGAAAGTGTGTGTGTGTGTGGTGTGTGTGTGTGTGTGTGTGTGTGTGTGTGTGTGTGTGTGTGTGTGTGTGTGTGTGTGTGTGTGTGTGTGTGTGTGTGTGTGTGTGTGTGTGTGTGACTCCCAGCACCTTGGGAGGGCAGTAAAAACTGTCCCCCATCGTCCCTGGATTTACAACTTCCATAAACTCCTCTTCTCTGTTCCCTTTCTTCCTCTCTCTCCCCCTGTCCCGCTCTCCCCTCACAAGATATGCAAATGACGGAGTTGGATGAAATCCTGAGGAAGACTGTAACTTTGTCCCTCCCTCCGCCTCCTTCAGTCCCTTTATCTCTCCCCCACACACAGCACAGTGGAGGCTTCATGTTGTGTTGCTCCACACTGATGAATGACTCAGAGGAGATGGGCCAGTCTCATTTATCACCACTAGAACTAATGACATCAGTCTATAGCAGACACAGGCAGCTCTTATCATGCACTGTGTATGTGTCACACGCAGTAAATACTACATAGTGGTCATTTGACTACATACCATGGTAATAAACTTTCGTAATAAACTGCCGCCATTGGATGTGTGTGCGCGTTGTACTGTGGTTGTGTAGAAGAGCGTTTACCTTTTTTTTTCTCGCACTGATGTGTGTGTCATGTGAACTAACTCTCTCCCCTCGCTCTCTTTCTCTCCGTCTCGCTGTCTCTCTCTCTCTCTCTCTCTCTCTCTCTCTCTCTCTCTCTCTCTCTCGCTGCTGCAGTGTCCTGTGGGAGCCCATGGGAGATGGGAAGCGTGTGATCTCTCTGGCTGATAACCACGCTCTGCTCTGGGACTTGACGGAGAGCTCTACCCAGGCCACGGTGAGACACACACACACACCACCATACGTCTTCCCATACCCCATGCTCATTATTTGATAACCACGATATCAGACCGGTCTTATCTTGCCCTCCCTTCCCAACAACGGTGTTATAAGAACTGGCTAGGGGTGTACTCTGCTTGCCTCACCAAGATCACATGATTCCTTACTGAAACACACTGTATCTGGGCTAGCTTTAGTGTCCAGAGCAGTGGCTCCTGTGGGTGTTCTTGTGGACTTTCAGAGCTGGTTCACTGATGCCCCAATTCTCTTCTGCTGTTGAGCCACCTAAAATAGTTCACACGTGTCAAGTAAACCGTTTGCTGTTTTAACGACCCCCATGCAAGCTAGATATACATTGAGTATACCACATATTAGGAACACCTTCCTAATATTGAGCTGCACCCTCCCCCTCCACCTACTACCATACCCTTGCCCGTTCAGCGTCTGAATGGCACACATACACAATCCATATCTCTGCGGTTCAAACTTATAAAAGACACACCCTCGTCCACTCACCCTCGCCTTTTGCCCTTGGGGGAATCCCCGTCACCATCTTGGAGGACGGTCCAAATGATTAGCCAAGCAAGGGAAGTTTGTAACGTAAGCCCCTCGGCCAACGTTTTTAGTCGAGTTTGCGAGTGTACAATTATGTTCACTTCGGGACCGGAAACACCCCATAATTCAATTCGTGACGATTGTACAGCCGCTAAGAAAAGTCTGTGAAAACTTAAAAACAACATCAATGGAGAAGTCAACATACAAGTGTAGGTAAAAACGAATGCAAATAATTTAGAAATTGTGCTACTAATGCACATGACGGCACAAACACGTCTCGTAAAAAGTAAATATGTTTTTGTTTGGTTCTGGAAATTGTAGAAATAAAATATTTTCCTTTTTCAAAAGTTCCAGCTAGGCAGGCTAACGTTAGTTAGCTAATTAATTTGCTAGCTATCATACAGTAGGTATATATTAGTAATTATCTATTTAATATAAGTAGACATGCAATCATAATTGACTGTAGCGCATATAAAGTGCCCACAAGCTACCAGTGGCTGAAAACACAATCATCACGGGATGAACGAGTGACAAATTTCCAGCCAAGGGCGGTCCATTTAAAAATCATTCCTTCCTCCCTCGCCCCTTGCCCTGCAAGTGTACACTCGTCAGACGTCATGATACGTCATCAGAAGTGTCCACTTCATTTGAGGGCAGAGGGGATAGGGTGTGTCGGTTTAAGTGTTTGGAACGCAGCCTCATTTGTCTCAATCCTTCTCTGACCTGTCTCCTACCCTTCATCTACACTGATTGAAGTGGATTTAACAAGTGAGGGATCATCGCTTTCACCTGGCTTCACCTGGTCAGTCTATGTCATGGAAAGAAGCATGTTTTGTAAACTCCGTGTATGTTGAACTTTACCCGTTTCAAAGTTGAATGGCCGAAGTACTAATTGTTGTCACAGTTGGTCTAGTCAGGACTAGTTTGTGGCCATACTGTTTAGTAGAAACTCTCTCCTCTGACAGTGCTGTTCCCTCCCCACTAATGCAGTGAGGTGAGGAGGAGGCGTCCCTGTCTCCTCCTTGTTATTTACTGGTTTGTTCCTCTGATTCTCCACTCCACTGCCTCTGCAATTAAAACGTCCATAGTTCTATAGTGGAGATGAAGTGTGTGTGTGTGTGTGTGTGTGTGTGTGTGTGTGTGTGTGTGTGTGTGTGTGTGTGTACTTTGTAGTGTGTAGGCTGGTCAGCTAATGTTCCATTAGCAGCTAGCTGCCTGGGCATACTTTAGCAGGGAGGTGCTTCATGAATAATGGGCCTAAGTCATTAGTAATTAATGTGCTCATACAGAGATCTGCACAGGGCCAGCCAGGCCACAGGCCCAACAGGACACAACCAAGGACTTGATATTGGTGTGTGTGCGCGTGTGGATGTGTGTGTCATAATGTAAACCTGTGAAGAATCGCCTTGTCCAGAGGTTGCAATCAGACATGCACACTCACAGAGGGACACAGACGAACACTCACACACACATTCTCTCCTGCTCTATGTGTGTGGCGGCGTCCCCAGAGGAAGGCACTCTGTGTGTCGTCGTCCCCTCGTGTAGTGACATTGATGTCAGGCTGGGCTGCAGAGCAGCAGAGCAGGGAGCTATTGAGTGACACAGCCTACCCTGGGCATGGCAGCCATTAAAAATGGAGCGAGGGCACAGGGGTGAAAGAGAGAGAGAGAGAAGGGTAGAGCAGGGTCAGAGGAAAAAGAGAGGGTGAGGGAATGAGAGAGAAGTAGATGGCGAGAGATGAAGTGAGAGAACTAGGGTAGAGCGAGAGGGAGGGAGCCTGCCAGCCTAGACAGATTCTTCCAGTGCTGTTGAGAATGCTAATCTTCTCCACTCTATCCCTTTACACCCCCCCTCCATCCTTACCCACATCCCCTCCCTCTATCAGAGGCTCTCAGGCTGATGTGTTCATCACAGGCCTGTCTGTCTGTCCAGCTGCTGCATGGATTTGTCTGTATTGAGTGTAGGGTAGATTAAAGCTGTGTGTGTGTGATCAATTAGAAACACTGCTGCTACTGAGTGAACATCTTCATTGGCTCACGGTACGTTCACACACCTTGTCCACCGTGGCCGTTCACTCACACACAATTCACGCCCTCTCTAATTGCGTGACTGTTTGGCAGATAGCGTTGTTTTATTGGACAGCGATTGCGAAAGGTAGCTGTCCTGTGTTTTATATGCTTTGTCATTAGGCCTGCTAATGTGTTTAGCGCTAACAAAGCTGGGAGCTAGACAGGGCATGAGGTTGTGGCTGTGCCAATGTGCCACGCGCTAGACAGGAGAGATTATACTGGAAGACAGCCGCCCTCTCTTTCTCTCCTATCCCCTACCCTATCTCATCCCCCTCCTTCACTTCTCTTCTCCCCCTCTCCCTTATCCTCTCCTCCCTATCTCCTCAAAATAATGAAACTTGTGTGTGTGTGTGTGTGTGTGTGTGTGTGTGTGTGTGTGTGTGTGTGTGTGTGTGTGTGTGTGGAGAGACGAGAGAGAGTAATTATCTAAGTAATGATAACAGGTTGGGTTTTAGAGATGCAGATGTATGAAATTATTGTATCTCTGTTGATTATGTCAGTACAGACTCAGAGGGTCCTTACTGGTCAAACTGGTGATCCATGAGTAACAGTATATAGATCTTCACAATGGCAACAAGGTCCTTCAGGGGTCATTGAACCTGTCATTGACTTTGCTGTCTGAGGGAGGGTGAGGTCAGCTTCACACTAGGGAAGGCCTGTCCATACAGATCCGTCAATGCATTAACTCTTACCCTTATCTTAGCCTCCCTCGCCATACCCAATGATTGACAGGTGTATGATCAGGTGTATTGCCACTCCAGATCTCCAGCAGTGCCACCCTAGAGGGTAAAGGTCAACTGAAGTTCACCTCTGGGAAGTGGAGTCCGCATCACAACTGTACCCAGCTGGCCACAGCCAACGACACAGCCATCAGAGGCTGGGACCTCCGCACCATGAGGTAAGACTGACATACTAACCATATTGTATTAACCATATACTAACCATATGTTAACCATATACTAACCATATGTTAACCATATAGTATTAACCATATGTTAACCATATACTAACCATATGTTAACCATATGTTATCCATATACTAACCATATGTTAACCATATAGTATTAGCCATATACTAACCATATACTAACCATATGTTAACCATATACTAACAATATGTTAACCATATACTAACCATATACTAACCATATGTTAACAATATACTAACTATATATTAACATATACTAACCATATACTAACCATATGTTAACCATATACTAACAATATGTTAACCATATACTAACCATATACTAACCATATACTAACTATATATTAACATATACTAACCATATACTAACATATATTAACCATATACTAACCATATGTTAACCATATACTGGTTCCAAGATGGCGTATAAGTCAGACATCTTTGTTCTTCGTCTTGTATATGTCCCATGTATGTATCTTTTTATATATATTTTTTCTTTGCATATCTCTTATACTTTTCTAAACCTCAACTTCAAAATACTCTCCTGCAACCCGCCTCACCCAATGTGGTGTGGATCTGTCTCTTCTAAAGTATTCTTATCCACCTCCGAACCGGTATTCCCCAATAGAAGCTAGCCAGCTAACTAGCTATTAGCTATCAGCTAACCACTGCTAGCGGTCATCAGCTAACCTTTAGCTCGGAAAGCTCTCGCCAGTGTGTACAATGCGATTCAAATCTGGCTAGCCTGTTCAACCTCTCTTTCGTATCGTCTGAGATTCCCAAAGATTAGAAAGCTGCAGAGGTCATCCCCCTCTTCAAAGGGGGAGACACTCTAGACCCAAACTGCAACAGACCTATATCTATCCTACCCTGCCTTTCTAAGGTCTTCGAAAGCCAAGTTAACAAACAGATTTACCGACCATTTCGAATCTCACCGTACCTTCTCCGCTATGCAATCTGGTTTCAGAGCTGGTCATGGGTGCACCTCAGTCACGCTCAAGGTCCTAAACGATAAGAGACATTACTGTGCAGCCGTATTCATCGACCTGGCCAAGGCTTTCGACTCTGTCAATCACCACATTCTTATTGGCAGACTCAACAGCCTTGGTTTCTTAAATGATTGCCTCGCCTGGTTTACCAACTACTTCTCAGATAGAGTTCAGTGTGTCAAATCGGAGGGCCTGTTGTCCGGACCTCTGGCAGTCTCTATGGGGGTGCCACAGGGTTAAATTCTCAGGCCGACTCTCTTTTCTGTATACATCAATGATGTCGCTCTTGCTGCTGGTGATTCTCTGATCCACCTCTACACAGACGACACCATTCTGTTTACTTCTGGCCCTTCGTTGGACACTGTGTTAACTAACCTCCAGATGAGCTTCAATGTCATACAACTCTCCTTCCGTGGCCTCCAACTGCTCTTAAATGCAAGTAAAACTAAATGCATGCTCTTCAACCGATCACTGCCCGCACCTGCCCGCCCGTCCAGCATCACTACTCTGGGTGGCTCTGACTTAGAATATGTGGACAGCTACAAATACCTAGGTTTCTGATTAGACTGTAAACTCTCCTTCCAGACTCACATTAAGCATCTCCAATCCAAAATTAAATCTAGACTCGGCTTCCTATTTCATAACAAAGCATCCTTCACTCATGCTGCCAAACATACCCTCGTAAAACTGACCATCCTCCCGATCCTTGACTTCGGCGAGGATCGGGGATCGGATCGGGGCGGCAACGTAGCCTCGTGGTTAGAGCGTTGGACTAGTAACCGAAAGGTTGCAAGATCGAATCCCCGAGCTGACAAGGTACAAATCTGTCGTTCTGCCCCTGAACAAGGCAGTTAACCCACTGTTCCTAGGCCGTCATTGAAAATAAGAATTTGTTCTTAACTGACTTGTAAAAAAGGTAAAATATATATATATTTTTTAAATAAAATAGCCTCCAACACTCTACTCAACAAATTGTATGCAGTCTATCACAGTGCCATCCATTTTGTCACCAAAGCCCCATATACTACCCACCACTGCAACCTGTACGCTCTCGTTGGCTGGCCCTCGCTTCACTCTCGTCGCCAAACCCACTGGCTCCAGGTCATCTACAAGTCTCTGCTAGGTAAAGCCCCGCCTTATCTCAGCTCACTGGTCACCATAGCAGCACCCACTCGTAGCACGCACTCCAGCAGGTATATCTCACTGGTCACCCCCAAAGCCAATTCATCCTTTGGCCGCCTTTCCTCCCAGTTCTCTGCTGTCAATGACTGGAACGAACTGCAAAAATCTCTGAAGCTGGAGACTCATATCTCCCTCACTAGCTTTAAGCACCAGCTGTCAGAGCAGATCACAGATCACTGCACCTGTTCATAGCCAATCTGTAAACAGCCCATCAAACTACCTCATCCCCATACTGTATTTCTTTATTTATCTTGCTCCTTTGCACCCCAGTATCTCTACTTGCACATTCATCTTCTGCACATCTACCATTCCAGTGTTTAATTGCTATATTGTAATTACTTCACCACCATGGCCTATTTATTGCCTTAACTCCCTTATCCTACCTCATTTGCACTCACTGTATATAGACTTTTTGTTTTCTTTTTCTACTGTATTATTGACTGTATGTTTGCTTATTCCATGTGTAACTCTGTGTTGTTGTATGTGTCGAACTGCTATGCTTTATCTTGGCCAGGTCGCAGTTTTAAATGAGAGCTTGTTCTCAACTAGCCTACCTGGTTAAATAAAGGTGAAATAAATAAATAAAAAATATACTAACCATATATTATTCAGCCACTATGTTCTACAAAAGTACTTCTTTATAGTCCAGTAGTACTGAACTATTTCGTATAGTAACTCTAATTTGTAGTCATTAATATTAGAAACCAAAGGGTTCTAGTATTAAATGTGGTCCTTACCAGGTAACTTCCCCAATAAAAGAAACACTTGAGTAAATGAGGGGTACGAAGTATATAGAAAGCAGGTGCTTCACACAGGTGTGGTTCCTTAGTTAATTAAGCAATTTTTTATTTATTTATTTATTTCACCTTTATTTAACTAGGTAGGCAAGTTGAGAACAAGTTCTCATTTACAACAGCGACCTGGCCAAGATAAAGCAAAGCAGTTCGACACATATAACAACACAGAGTTACACATGGAGTAAAAGAAACATACAGTCAATAATACAGTAGAAAAATAAGTCTATATACAATGTGAGCAAATGAGGTGAGATTACATTACATTACATTTACGTCATTTAGGCTTATCCAGAGCAACTTACAAATTGGTGCATTCACCTTATGATATCCAGTGGAACAACCACTTTACAATAGTACATCTATATCTTTTTTTGGGGGGGGTAGAAGGATTACTTTATCCTATCCCAGGTATTCCTTAAAGAGGTGGGGTTTCAGGTGTCTCCGGAAGGTGGTGATTGACTCCGCTGTCCTGGCGTCGTGAGGGAGCTTGTTCCACCATTGGGGTGCCAGAGCAGCGAACAGTTTTGACTGGGCTGAGCGGGAACTGTGCTTCCGCAGAGGTAGGGGGGCCAGCAGGCCAGAGGTGGATGAACGCAGTGCCCTTGTTTGGGTGTAGGGCCTGATCAGAGCCTGAAGGTACGGAGGTGCCGTTCCCCTCACAGCTCCGTAGGCAAGCACCATGGTCTTATAGCAGATGCGAGATAAGGGAGGTAAAGGCAATAAATAGGCCATGGTGGCGAAGTAAATACAATATATCAATTAAAACACTGGAATGGTAGATTTGACAGTAGATGAGTGTGCAAAGTAGAAATACTGGGGTGCTTAGGGTCATGCTGGGCAGTCCATTATTTTTGGCTAACATGGCTGTGCCCCCATAGGATGACAATGCCTCTATCCACAGGACACGGCTGGCCACTGAATGGTTTGATGAGCATGAAAACGATATGCGATGGCCATCTCAGTCACCAGATTTCAACCTAATTTAACACTTATGGGAGATTCTGAAATGTTGCCTGAGATAGCGGTTTCCACCACCAACAAAACACCAAATTGTGGAATTTCTCGTGGAAGAATGGTGTCGCATCCTTCCAATAGAGTTCCAGACACTTGTAGAATTCATGCCAAGGTGCATCGAAGTTGTTCTGGCTCGTGGTGGCCCCAACGCCCTACTAAGACACTATGTTGGTGTTTACTTTATTTGAGCAATTACCTGTATAATGACTGATGAACAGCGTGTCTTTTACAGTAGACAATCTGTACTGCCTGCCGGCTCAGCCCTGAGGTGTGAGGCAGTGGCAAGTGCGGTGGGGAAAGAGAGAGATGGAGACGGAGAGAGATATAGAGGGAGAGAGATATTGAGTTGAGGTCAGGCTGTGTGTGGGCACTGCTAAAGGAATAATAATCACCTCTCTCTCGACCGTTCCTATAAAGACAGAGTGCTGGAGAGAGAGAGAGAGAGGTGGAACAAGAATGAGGGAGAGAGAAAGTATAGAGGGATGGAGAGAAAATATTAGAAAAATACAGGAGAGACATGATAATAGCCAAGAAAAGAAACTATGTATTTCATGCAAATGTAAAAACCGTTGCAGTACTGTAGTATTATCCTCATTATCCCGCATTTGATTCTTTCTTTTTAGTCACATTCCAGCTAGTTCTTATTCCTAACCAGTATACCTTCTTAAAAGTAGTGTGATTCACCCTTCAGGGGCTTTGAGGGTACACAGGGGCCTTTAGGAAGCCAAGGACACAGGGCTGAGTCAGTGTCTGTGTGAGTAGCGCTTAGTGTGTGCGCGTGAGCAGAGTCTCTGAGCAGGCAGAGTGTGTTGGATTTGAGCTAGGTGCGTGCATGTGTGTGCGTGGGTGTGTGTATTACAGGGTTTGTGAGACTGTGTGTGTGTGTGTGTGTGTGTGTGTGTTAGTGTCCAGTTGGTGCGGCAGCTGTGTGATGGCAGTCTGTGAACACGGTCCAGTGGCTCCTCAGTTGGTGTCTTCTCTGGCTCGTCACACTGTGTGCCAGCCCAAACCGGCCTGCCCGCTCTGCCCCGCTAAGGGACTCTAGAGGAGAACACTCTCCCCAGCAAACCAAAATTGGTTCTGTGAAAGTTCCCAGAACATTCGTTAGGTTGCAGAAATTGTTCTCATGACACAAAAACTGTCCAGTCGTGGTGATGATTATAGAATGTTTGTATAAAACATTTACCTGATGTTACAAGAACGTTCTCAGAACACATTTCATATATTCTTTAAAGGTTCCCAGAATGTTTCATTTGGTTGTGGGAACAGTCTGGTGCAAACATTGTGGTAGCATCACAAAATATACACTATATATACAAAAGTATGTGGAAACCCCTTCCAATTAGTGGATTCGGCTATTTCAGCCACAGCCGTTGCTGACAGGTGTATAAAATCGAGCACACAGCCATGAAATCTCCATAGACAAACATTGGCAGTAGAATGGCCTTACTGAAGAGCTCAGTGACTTTAAACGTGGCACCGTCATAGAATGCCACCTGTGGTGGCTCATTTCTGTATTACCAAATGAGGAGAAAAAAACTTCACACACCAGTCAGTTATACTTAAACTACATCTTTAATAAAATAAGAGCTTTGCAATAGCACTGACTTTCAATGATGCACCATTTCTAATGAACCATTGAAAGTGATAAAACAATGGCTACTGAGATCTTTTATAGCAAAGATCCACCCCCCTAGTCGACATAACAAACCACAGATATTAGGAACATTTCACAAAGGGACTTTATAATTGAGAAAGGAGTGTACCTTAGTCAGATAGCATTCGCTATAAATTATCGTTCCGTTTGGTCCCTGAGACGAGGTTCTAATATCGTTCCTGGTACTTCATGGCACAAATACACCAACTCATCCAATGGCATAAATCAATTGTTAACTCTAGATACTCCAATCTCAAGTAAAATCCCTTCTCAACCCCACTCCTTGACAAGCTCACTGAGGGAAGTGAGCCTCTAGGTCATACACTAGCCCAGGATAAATGCAACATCGGAGAGGACATACAATGGTTCCAGACACTGCCATACACCTCCCCCCAATGCCAAAGGAGGGAGTGACTTGCGCACAGACATTGTGGAGACAAGTAATTGGTTCCCCATTAATCACGCCATCCCTTCACATGGTTTAACAGATACATTCACATATGAAGACAATGTTCCATCCTGTCCTCTTCCCTTTCTGATATTCTGCATAGCACCAGGGATATGTGAAAGACAAGCCTGACCTCTCCCCTCTCTGGGCCCCAAGTGACTGAGCCCCAGGTGAGGGAAGAAATGCAACTGCCAACACCAGTCCAAAGAAATACATTCTAATGGACAAGTATATCACATAAGCATATTATGCAGATAAGACATCTTAATTACTTATGTTACCCAACTAATTCTGATTCATCCACCACACACCTTACCAACAAGTCAGTTGGTAAAATTTCTGTCCTGCTAGAGCTGCCCAGGTCAACTGTAAGTACTGTTTTTGTGAAGTGGAAACGTCTAGGAGCAACAACAACTAATCTGTGAAGTGGTAGGCCACACAAGCTCACAGAACGGGACCGCCGAGTGCAGTAGCACGTAAACATTTTCTGTCCTCGGTTGCAACACTCACTACCGAGTTCCAAACTGCCTCTGGAAGCAACGTCAGCACAATAACTGTTCGTCAGGATAAGCCTAACATCACCATGCGCAATGACAAGCGTCAGCTGGAGGAATGTAAAGCTTGCCGCCATTGGACTCTGGAGCAGTGGAAATGCGTTCTCTGAAGTGATGAATCACGCTTCACCATCTGGCAGTCCGATGGATGAATCTGGGTTTGGCGGATGCCAGCAGAACGCTACCTGCCCGAATGCATAGTGCCAACTGTAAAGTTTGGTGGAGGAGGAGTAATGGTCTGGGGATGTTTTCCATGGTTCGGTCTAGGCTCCTTAGTTCCAGTGAAGTGAAATCTTAATGGTACAGCATACACTGACATTCTGGACGATTATGTGCTTCCAACTTTGTGGCAACAGTTTGGGGAAAGCCCTTTCCTGTTTCAGTATGACAATGCCCCCATGCACAAAGCGAGGTCCATACAGAAATTGTTTGTTGAGATCGGTGTGGAAGAACTTGACTTGCCTTCACAGAGCCCTGACCTCAACCCCAACAAACACCGTTGGGATGAATTGGAACACCGACTGCGAGCCAGGCCTAATCGCCCAACATCAGTGCCTGACCTCACTAATGCGCTTGTGGCTGAATGGAAGCAAGTCCCTTCAGCAATGTTCCAACATCTAGTGGAAAGCCTTCCCATAAGAGTGGAGGCTGTTATAGCAGCAAAGGGGGGACCAACTCCATATTAATGCCCATGATTTTGGAATGAGATGTTTGACAAGCAGGTGTCCACATACTTTTGGTCTTGTGGTGTATGTTCCCAAAACAGAAAGTTCTCCGAATGATTCTACAATCGTACCTTTAGGGTGCAAAAAACATTCACCTGATGTTACAAGAATGTTCCCAGAACATATTTAATCAATTCTTTAAGTGTTCCTGGAATGTTTCATTAGGTTATGGAAACATTCTGGTGGGAACATTGTTAGGTTCAAGTTAGGTTAAACAGCATATTCTCTTAATGTTGTAAGAATGACGTAATTTTACCTTGTCTTTGCAGTCCTCAGAACATGTTATATTTAAGTTTTACCTAATATTTCCACAACATTCTCAGTGTGCAAATTTGTAGTTCCTTAAAGCAGATTGGAATACATTTCTCTCCAGGTGTACAGTAATGGCAATTCGCATTTGAGAACTTTATTGTAGGTGATATAGAGAGACATGGCATTTCAATTTCATTCACAGGACATTTGAACATACAAACACAACCATATTTTTTACACTTTGTATGTTGACAGGCTGCACATGTGGGGTTTGAACTTGCAGTGTTTGGTTCCCTAGCCAGATCATTAACCCTCTGTGCCATCAGGGGATAGCTGTGGCTGTGTGTTATGTTTTGTTGTTGTCAAATATGTTTAATCAGGACACAGAACAGTTATTAAAATGTTCCCATCCTCTTCATATGCTGTGTGTCTTGAAATTGGGAAATGGTAAAACAAAGAATACACTAGAATACAAGTTATTTAAAGGAAGCTATATCCAACTAAAATCACATGATGAAGAAAGAAAATCATAAAAGTGCACAGCGTTTGAAGATGGGAACATTTTAATGACTCAGAAATTGAGTTCTGTATCCTGATTGACCATATTTAACTGAGGAAAAATATACAAGGCCACGCAGAGGGTTAATTATCTGGCTGCAGTTCCAGACATTGCAGGTTCAGTCCCACATATTCTCAAACTGTATTTCAAAACTGAAGTTGAAGCTCAGATATACTCTACTAAAAGCGAGGTTGTCTTTATTTCGTCCATTTCGTTCAGAATTGCAGAATTTAGAGCAACTGTAAAAAATAAAAGACGCTTGATATGGTCTTATTTTTCATGATCTGAAAAGAAAGTGATCCTAGACCAGCACTCATAGTCTTCGGTACCTTATAAATATGGGCCCCAGAAGTATTCAGCATATACATGTATATTGCGTGAACATCAATGGAGTATTATGTTAAAACTAAAACAAATACGCTTTGAACGTCATAGAAACTGACTTATTTCTATCTTACAGCATGAAGGGCATGTCCTGTGTAACCTAACTTAAACATTGTATGAATATCATCACAGCTGAGCATATTTAGTGTGTTTTGGGAACTTATATCTTGTGATGTTCCCACACTGTTCCCACAACCTAATGAAATGTTCTGGGAACCTTTTAAACGACTCACAGGCTGTTTTGTCAACGTTCTTGCAATATCAAATAAATGTTTTGTGCCCCTGATACAAACATCTGAATGTCAGCACAACTGGACAGTTCTTGCATTTTGAGAACATATCTCTTGTCATGTCCCCACAATGTTACCACAACACAATGAAACATCACGGGAACCTTTTAAAGATCAGACAAAATGTGTTCTTGGAATGTTCTTGGAACGCCAGGTAAAATGTTTTTTGCACCCTAAAATAAACATTGTAGAATCAAATCAAATTGTATTGGGCACATACACATATTTAGCAGATGTTATTGCTGGTGTAGCAAAATGCTTGTGTTCCTAGCTCCGACAGTGCAGTAGTATCTGACAGTGCAGTAGTATCTAAAACGTTTCACAACATTGCACAGAACTCTAAAAGTAAAAGAATGGAATTAAAAAATATATAAATATTAGATTGAGCAATGTCAGAGTGGCATTGACTAAAATACAGTAGAATAGAATACAGTATATACATATGAGATGAGTAAAGCAGTATGTAAACATTATTTAAACATTATTAGTGACTAGTATTCATTATTAAAGTGGCCAGTGATTCCAAGTACAGTATATAGGGATATATAGCAGTGTGTATATATATATATGTATATATATATATATATATATATATATATATATATATATATAGCAGCATCTAAGGTGCAGGGTTGCGTAACTGGGTGGAAGCCGGCTAGTGATGGCTATTTATCATTCTGATGGCCTTGAGATAGAAGCTGTTTTTCACTCTCTTGGTCCCAGCTTTGATGCACCTGTACTGACCTCGCCTTCTGGATGATAGCGGGATGAACAGGCCGTGGCTCGGGTGGTTGATGTCCTTGATGATCCGGTGCTGTAGGTGTCCTGGAGGGCAGGTAGTTTGCCCCCGGTGATGCGTTGGGCAGACTGCACCACCCTCTGGAGAGCCCTGCGGTTGTGGGTGGTGCAGTTGCTGTACCAGATGGTGATACAGCCCGACAGGATGCTCTCAATTGTGCATCTGTAAAAGTTTGTAAGGGTTTTAGTGGCCAAGCCAAATTTTTTCAGCCTCCTGAGGTTGAAGAGGTGCTGTTGAATCATCTACACAACTGAACAGTTTTGGTGTTTTGGGAGCATATCTTTTGTGATGTTTCCACCAGACTGTTCCCATAACCTAATGAAACATTCTGGGAACCTTTTAAAGAACAGATGTGTTATAGGAACGTTCTTGCAACATCAGGCACATGTTTTATACAACCATACACACTTTTGGGGAATGTTCTGTGGTGGTTGTTGCACAACATTCTTGAATGTTAGGAGAACATTACAAGGTATTTCATCTAAAACATTGTTGATAAATAGATTTGATGGGATGTTATCATCCTAATGTTAGATAAAACCCGAACTGGAACTTAATTGGAAACGTAGCTAATGTTTGTGGAATGTTCCCGGTTTGCTGGGTCTACTGCTCCCTCCAGCAGCCTTAAAGACACAGTATACACAGGAGACACAGGAGATGTAGTTACACAGGCACGTTGTGTGTGTGTGTGTGTGTGTGTGTGTGTGTGTGTGTGTCACGTGTGACATGTGCGGGTATTGTGCTCCTCTGTGTATTTTGTGTGTTCTGCTCTGTGCGCTGCTCTTGCTAACGGGTACACTGGAGGGTGTGTGTGTGTGTGTGTGTGTGTGTGTGTGTGTGTGTGTGTGTGTGTGTGTGTGTGTGTGTGTGTGTGTGTGTGTGTGTGTGTGTGTGTGTGTGTGTGTGTTCTGCTCTGTTGCTGGCTGGGGCTGTCACTTGGGATGTTCTCTCAGTTCATCACTCCTAAACCCTATTTGGACGGTTTGCTATTCAAACGGTTATTACAGTGACCGCGGTCATTTGGCTGGCCAATAACCGTCATCCATAACTCCATGACCGTCACATCCCTAATTTGGACCCACAATCCGCAGTGAGAGGGCAGCGCACACACACCGTCAGATGTACGATAGCTGCCGGGCCTGCCTCCTCAGCATGCACCGCAGGATGCATACAGAAACGCAGTGCAGTACTGCAGTCAAACTGGCCTCTCTAGCTTCCTGTACAGTACAGTAGCATACAGCACTGTGTGTCTCTGCATGCCTTAGTGAGTGTGTATAGTATGTTTTACATTCAGTTTAATATTGTTGTGTATAACTTGTTTACCAACCACACTACCCTCTACTTGGTCTTTTAAAGCTGAAATGTTTTGAATGAAGTGTTTTATCTCCAGTATCCAGGCGTGTGTTGGAGAGTAGGTAGAGTAGAGACTAGCAGTAGTGTGATTGCTAGTGCTGTTTGCTCCATCACACTGTGGGTTGAGAGGAGACTCACAGCAGGGACTGAAACGGTCACACTCGCGTCAGATAACAGTGGGAAACAGGACAGGTCAGGACAGGACAGCCATCTCACCCAGATAGAAATATAGACACTACAGCGCACTGGTACTGCTCACATCTAAAACAAAATGATTTGCCCTTTTTCGTATGATTTAGGCTACCGTATTTCCTTCAGCCCTCGGCAGTTGGATATTAACAATTTATCAAAGGTGTTGTCGACTGTGAGTGACGCGTTTGTTAAGCCTATTTGACATTAACCTCCTGAACTTTGTCTGTCAAATCAATCATCCATGACCTTTTCATCTGATGCTGCCCCCAGGAAGGCTAGGATGGTGCAACGTTCACAATATTACTGGAGCACCTCAGCCGTGCTTGGATGCTATGGGAAATAATCTACCTCTCTACTAAATAGACTATGGATTTATTTAGAATTGGCAAAGCTCTCGTTCTTACTATTTGTCCTATATTAACACAGTAACATGAGTAAAAACTTTGTTGCTCTGAGACTTTTAAGCCTCAGGCATTGCTTTATATTAATGTCCGTAAAGATATATCTCAATCAACCCACACTATTGATGTGATGATCCCTTACTTTTATGCATGGACTGTCACTCCTTCCTTCCCAACCACTCACAAAGCTGGGCTTTAATTTTGATAAGCAATTCAATTATTTCTCTCTCTTCTTTTTTTTTCTCCCCCACTGCAGTTGTCATAGAAACAGAGACCTGTAGTGATAGTGTGAGATATCCAGTCTATCCCCTTAGCATAGCGATTTATCACCCAGACTGAGGTTAGAGGGGGCGGTGTGTGCGTGTGTGTGTACTGTAATGGAAAACTGTAATTTATACGGTAATTTTAGGTATTAGCATCAATAAAAAAAAAACTTTGAAATGTTTTACTGCAGCATACTACGTATGTTATGCTGCATTGTGGGAAAATTGCTGTATTTCGAACTGTAATTCCGCCCCACAGAATACAGTATCGTATCTTTGGAGCGCCAAAAACCTTTTGACCACTAGTGGGCGCATGGTATTGTTGTGTCTGGCTAATTAACATATTTTGAGGCGTGCCTTGTAAGAGGCTATATTTGTTGAACCCGTGAGTGAGATAGCTGTACCATTTTAACTCCTATGTGGTAATAGTGCCACATCAATTGAACATGTATAGGGGACAGATTGAATTAGAAGCTAGTCTAAAATGGTTGAGCATTTTGCCAAGTCCCTTTGATCTGTTTTGCCCTGTAGGCACTGCCGGTTTGAAGTCTTTGCAGATATGAAACAAGGAATCATAATATCAGTCTAAAATATACAACTCCCAGTTTATTTTTATTTATTTTATTTATTTAACCTTTGTTTAACTAGGCAAGTCAGTTAAGACAGCCTAACAATGGGTTAACTGCCTTGTTCAGGGGCAGAACGACAGATTTTTACCTTGTCAGCTCCGGGATTCGATCCAGCAACCTTTCGGTTCCTGGCCAAACGCTCTGACCACTAGGCTACAAAACCAACTTTATGAGAGGTTTGAAAAATAGCTTCTATTTGCCTCAACATTCCATGACATAAACTAAGGCATTGTTGGCAGAATAGATGGATGCAGTTCAATGCATGATTAATATAATTCACAATTTATTAGTTGATAGTCCAAAAAATATTGCAATCAGTTTGTAAATCACAGCTGTCCTGGTACATTGTTTGCTGCCTCCATTTGGGATGCACTGTTTCTGTTTCAATGGCTCAATATTTTGGACAACAACTGACAAATGTAACTAATGCTGGGAATGTCAATACAATCCAATTAGCAAGGGCAATGATCACAAGTCAATCATAACGTGGCTAATAGGCTACCGTATCTATTTACAGTACCAATCAAAAGTTTTTACTATTTTCTACATTGTAGAATAATAGTGAAGACATCAAAACTATGAAACAACACATATGGAATCATGTAGTAACCAAAAAGTGTTCAACAAATCAAAATATATTTTATATTTGAGATTCTTCAAAGTAGCCACCCTTTGTTTTGATGACAGCTTTGCACACTCTTGGCATTCTCTCAACCAGCTTCATGAGGTAGTCACCTGGAATGCATTTCAATTAAAAGGTGTACCTTGTTAAGTTAATTTGTGGAATTTCTTTCCTTCTTAATGCATTTGTGCCAATCAGTTGTGTTGTGAGAAGGTAGTGGTGGTATACAGAAGATAGCCCTATTTGGTAAAAGACCAAGTCCATATTATGGCAAGAACAGCTCAAATAAGCAAATAGAAACAACAGTCCGTCATTACTTTAAGACATGAAGGTCAGTCAATGTGAACATTTCAAGAACTTTGAAAGTTTATTCAAGTGCCTTCGCAAAAACAATCAAGTGCTATGATGAAACTGGCTCTCATGAGGACTGCCACAGGAAAGGAAGACCTAGAGTTACCTCTGCTGCAGAGGATAAATTCATTAGAGTTACCAGCCTCAGAAATTGCAGGCCAAATAAAAGCTTCACAGAGTTCAGGTAACAGACACATCTCAACATCAACTGTTCAGAGGAGACTACATGAATCAGGCCTTAATGGTGGAATTTCTGCAAAGAATCCAATACTGAAGGACACCAATAAGAAGAAGAAACTTCCTTGGGCCAAGAAACACAATCAATGGACATTAGACCGGTGGAATTCTGTCCTTTGGTCTGATGAGTCCAAATTTTAGATTTTTGGTTCCAACCACCGTGTTTTTGTGAGATGCAAAGTAGGTGAACAGAAGACCTCCGCATGTGTGGTTCCCACCGTGAAGCATGGAGGAGGATGTGTGATGTTTGGGGGTGCTTTGCTGGTGACACTGTCTGTGATTTATTTAGAATTCAAGGCACACTTAACCAGCATGGCTACCACAGTGATACGCAATCCCATCTGGTTTGGGCTTAGTGGGACTATCATTTGTTTTTCAACAGGACAATGACCCAAAACACACCTCAAGGCTGTGTAAGGGCTATTTGACCAAGAAGGAGAGTGATGGAGTGCTGCATCAGATGACCTGGCCTCCACAATCACTCGACCTCAACCCAATTGAGATGGTTTGGGATGAGTTGGACTGCAGAGTGAAGGAAAAGCAGAGCCTAACGTTAGCAAGCTAGCTCTCTCTGGAGATGTTCGATCGGGTTCTGGCTGGGCCACTCAAGGACATTCAGAGACTTGTCCCGAAGCTACTCCTGCGTTGTCTTGGCTGTGTGCTTAGCGTCGTTGTCCTGTTGGAAGGTGAACCTTCGCCCCCAGTCTGATGTCCTGAGCACTCTGGAGCAGGTTTTCATCAAGGATCTCTCTGTACTCTGCTTCATTCATCTTTCCCTCTCCTGACTAGTCTCCCAATCAATTTTGGAATAAGGCTGTAATGTAACAAAATGTGAAAAAAGTGAAGGTCTGAATACTTTCCGAATGCGTTTCTCTTGTGTTCGCAAATTCACTCTGGCTATTTAGTCCAATTTCAGAGTACTCTCATCTGAGTGTGCCAGAGCGCAGAGTAACTTATTCATTTAGGAACGTGCAACACCTACTGAATATTACCCGTGTCAGTAGACGTAGGCAAAGAAAGTAATAGTTAGTCTCGAACACTCTAGGTAACATAAATCTCATTGTTTATCTGTGCAATTTTTACGGCCAACTAGCTGAAAAAGTTTGAGAGGGTTTATCTAATGTTCTTTCATTAGTTTTGAGCTCATCTTTCTCTGGCTAGCATTAGTTGTTGATCTTTTTGTTGTTGAGAGAGAGCCTACCTTTTCATGGTTGTTTGATCAATAGGACTGTAAAGTTCCTAAATGTAAGAGGACTCCCAAGTGGTATTGACATATTTGCAGAAATCCATTCAGGTGTATTTTGTGGCTTTTGGAGAATGCTTTCTAATGATCTAAAGTCACACTGTTGCAACTGCCTGTAAACACACAGTCCAGTTCAAAGTGAATGATGGCAGGCCTGTGATGCAAATAAAGGCCTAATTTAGCTCTGATTGGCAATGACGCACCCGGTCTGCATAGACTCTGGTCCTGGACGAGACAGATGTTTTTATTAGATTTTATTTCCTGCAGTGTCTATTAATTGTCTAAACGCACGGCCGCTTTCCAACTCTATATTGCTATAGAATCTTCCCAAATTCCTTAGTATACGTAATATTCTTCCTGGGGGTGTATATGAACAGATTTTAATAAGATTTCATGTTGCTAAAATGCTGTCAGTTCCACTGTAAGGCCTCTAAGTGCAAGTGAAATAAATGTGTAAACACTTTACCTAGCAGTCAACCTGCTTGCACCAATCCCTTGTAATTGTGAAATACAAACCCTGCCCTCAATGCATTTCATTTATTCATCCAGTCATTCATTCCGATTACGGTAGCATTTACTTTTTTTACTGTATATATAGTCAATTGTACAGTATTGTAATGTGTGTCATTACAAAGTACTTGCTTTGATACCGTATATATATTACAGTAGGTGTGTTATTAGAAGTGACGGAACATGACGGAACTGCTCTTCCTCCCGGGGAAGGCCTGCCTGCTCAAAGACCTCTCCATCACTGTTGACAACTCCACAGTTTCGCCCTCCCAGAGTGCAAATAACCATGGCGTGATCCTGGACAACACCCTGTCATTCTCAGCAAACATCAAAGCAGTGACCCTCTCCTGCAGGTTCATGCTCTACAACATCCGTAGAGTATGGTCCTACCTCACACAGGAAGCGGCGCAGGTCCTAATCCAGGCACAACTGCAATTAGCTGTTGGGTGGGCTCCCCGCTTGTGCCATCAAACCCCTGCAACTATCCAGAACGCAGCAGCCCACCTGGTTTTCAACCTTCCCAAGTTCTCTCATGTCACCCTGCTCCTTCGCACACTCCACTGGCTTCCAGTTGAAGCTTGCATCCACTACAAGAACATGGTGCTTACCTATGGAACAGCAAGTGGAACTGCCCCTCCCTACCTTCAGGCTATGCTCAAACCCTACACCCCAACCCGAACATTCCGTTCTGCCACCTCAGGTCTCTTGGCCCTCCCACCCCTACGGGAGGACAGCTCCCACTCAGTCCTTCTCTATCCTGGCACCCCAGTGGTGAAACCAGCTTCCTCCTGAAGCTAGGACAGTAGAGTCCCTGCCCATCTTCCAAGAACATCTGAAACCCTACCTCTTCAAACAGTATATTAAATAATCCTCCTCCTCACCTTGACCCCCCCCCCCCAAATTAAAAAAATATAAAATAACACTTAACCAGCACTTAAGTACAAAGACAAATAAAGTACAAAGACAACTTTTGATTGTCTTTTTATTAAGATCCTATATATAACATTTCTAAATCAGCACACATAACCATAGCCAACACACCATATCTATTTTCCTTCCTCCATTAACCCTGTTTCCTTTCTTTATCCTATTCCTTTTATAAATACTTCCTTCATCCATATTTCTTTATGCATCCATCCTTTCTTCCTTCATCCTCTGTAATTTCTTCTGTACTTCTTTATTTTCTAATTCAGCTAGAGTTACCATTAACGTTGTGTTGCAACTATAACTAATAGCCTAACAAATGAACAACTAAAAAAAGTACAAAGACTTAACTTGATTGTCTTTATCAAGACTATGTCTATATCAATTTTCAAAATCAACACAAATAGCCATAGCCAACACACACCATCTATCGATTTTCCTTCCTCCATTAACTCTGTTTCATTTATTTACCCTATTTCTTAATTAATCCTTAATTCATCCTATCTGTTCTTATTTCTGTCTTTTCAACCTAATCAAAAGCTCCAAACATGTTTCCTATGGTCATTTGCCAAGCCAAACAGCTGGCAGACTTTTTCCATGTATATTTCATCCACTCTGTCCTGATGAATGTGACAGGCTGCCTTCTTAGACCACTGAAACTCCTGTCGACTTCAGCAAACTATGCAGGGACAAACATTAGTATGCGACTGAGGGCTTCTACCTGGTCAAAGGAGACCGGTGGACCTCAGGCAGCTGATTCCTGAGAACAGATGCAGCTTCTGTACTTGTTTTGTACTGGTATTGCATCTTGAACATGGCCAGCTGCACCTCAAGTGATCTCCTGTTCAACTCTGGATACTGGTCCACCACTGCAGCATCCATCTCCCCAGAGAGAAGAACTTCCTCCAGCTTAGTCAGAGTTTCCAGGCCACCCTGTTTGAACCTCTCTGTTAGCTGCACATCAACTGTGTCAAGCACATTGAAGAGCTCAGCCCTGTAGAAATCCTCTGGGGATGTGAGTGAGTATGAAGCAGCATTTCCAGTGAAGTGCTTTGGTGGATTACAGATGTGGGGCATCTGAATGGGCTGGATTTTGATCTTGGCAATCAACTCTGTCCCTCTGCTGTAGATCTGTTGAAATTGGACCTCTGATCTCTTCGCCTTCATGGTGATCTAAACACAGTCCACTGCAGCGAGCATCCCAGCAAATGTCTCTGTTCACATTTGAAAGGTGCGAATGAGGCACTCCAACTCTTCCATTACCTCAGCTGCTACAAGGAGTCCTAGGACTGTGGTCCCCTTCTCAAATCTCAGCAATCCCCTTGCTGTTGTTGCTGTGTCTGATGAATCAGATGTGCTCATTTCCTCCAGGCTGAACAGCACAGACTCGTACTGACCTAGCAAAGAGCTCAATGCTGGAGTTCTAACAGTCCACCTTGTTGAACACAAGGGCTTTAGGCTTGTGAATGACCCACACTCAGATGTCGCTATTTCCTTAAATGTTGTTTTGTATTTGCCTGACTGGTTGTGCAGGCAGCCCAGCTTGTGGAGCCACTTCAGGCCATCACATGTCACAGCGGAAGATAGGCAGGCAGCCTGGGTGACTAGATTGACACTGTGAGGGCCACAATGCACATACAGAGCCAGTGGCTGCACTGCTATCAGCCTAGCCTGTGTTCCTTTGATTTTCCCTGACATGTTCGCTGCACCATCATACGTTTGCCCACTCAGACCTGAAAGAGGCAAATTCAGGTGGAGTAGCACATCTGTGGCAACGTCTGCCAGGTTCCCTTCAGTTGTAAGGGAGACTTCATAAAAACCTACAAAGTCCTCAAGAGGCACCAGATCGTGAACCACGTAACGGAAACAGAATGACTCTTGTTCTCTTCCCCCGACATCTTGTGTACCATCAATAATTCTGGAGTACTGGAGCAGTGGTAGATGGTGGATTCTCTTTGTGATGTCTCTCACAATGCTGTTGGCCAATATGCTCAGGATTTTGTTTTGGATTTGTGAGCTTGTATGATCCTGACTGAGTTTCAGCCATGTAGTGAGTACTGGACCATCTTCAGCTCTAACTTTTAGTAACTGGTACAGATTATCTGCAGTAGCTTCATGGCCCCTGAGAACTGATCCCTGACGTGCTAGAAGATGGACAGAACCTGCTACTTTCCTAAGGCAAGACCTTGCTTCGTTTAGCTCTACAGCGCGTACTGTGGAAAGTTGGGTATCCACTGGCTTTGATTGGTGACATCGAGTGGTAACGGCAACCTTGTGTGCATGGCTGCATGCACGTGAAGAAAACTGGAATAAGGCACCGGATAAGTTTAGGAATCCAGAGTGCACAAATGCAGGATCTGCATTTTTTGCAAGAGGTGATTTCTGGCTTTTAATAGCTTTTGTGCAATAAAAGCACAACACTCCTTTCACAGTGGGAACATAGAGGAGCCACTGGAATTATTTGTACCACCTATCCAGAAACCGAAGTGTCTTGTTTGACAGCTTCTGGTCTACCACTCGTTTTGGGTTTGGCTGATATGGTGTGATGTGGACATTGGGGTCTACTTCCTCAGCCTCTCCTATGGGGTCTATTTCTTCAAATTCCCATGGGGAGCCTACTGCCTCAACCTCTCCTGGAGAGTCTACTGCCTCAACCTCTCCTGGAGAGTCTACTGCCTCAACCTCTCCTGGAGAGTCTAATGCCTCAACCTCTCCTGGAGAGTCTAATGCCTCAACCTCTCCCGGGGAGTCTACTGTCTCAACCTCTCCTGGAGAGTCTACTGCCTCAACCTCTCCTGGAGAGTCTACTGCCTCAACCTCTCCTGGGGAGTCTACTGTCTCAACCTCTCCTGGGGAGTCTACTGTCTCAACCTCTCCTGGGGAGTCTACTGTCTCAACCTCTCCTGGGGAGTCTACTGTCTCAACCTCTCCTGGGGAGTCTACTGTCTCAACCTCTCCTGGGGAGTCTACTGTCTCAACCTCTCCTGGGGAGTCTACTGTCTCAACCTCTCCCGGGGAGTCTACTGTCTCAACCTCTCCTGGGGAGTCTACTGCCTCAACCTCTCCTGGGGAGTCTACTGTCTCAACCTCTCCTGGAGAGTCTACTGCCTCAACCCGCCCTGGATAGTTTTTTTCTTCAAATTCCCATGGGGAGCCTACTGCCTCAACATCTGGAGAGCCTACTGCCTCAAGATCTGGAGAGCCTACTGCCTCAACATCTGGAGAGCCTACTGTCTCAACATCTGGAGAGCCTACTGCCTCAACATCTCCTGGAGAGCCTACTGCCTCAACATCTCCTGGAGAGCCTACTGCCTCAACATCTCCTGGAGAGCCTACTGCCTCAACCTCTCCTGGAGAGCCTACTGCCTCAACCTCTCCTGGAGAGCCTACTGCCTAAACCTCTCCTGGAGAGCCTACTGCCTAAACCTCTCCTGGAGAGCCTACTGCCTAAACCTCTCCTGGAGAGCCTACTGCCTAAACCTCTCCTGGAGAGCCTACTGCCTCAACTTCACCTGAAGAGCCTACTGCTTCAACCTCTCCTGGAGAGCCTACTGCCTCAACCTCTCCTGGAGAGCCTACTGCCTCAACCTCACCTGAAGAGGCTACTGCCTCAGCTTCTCCTGTGCTGACCCGCTGTTCAAATTCATGCTCATTTTGTCTACGTTGTGCATCCGTTTCGTACCTGATTGTATTGGGTCTAGGGGTATCCCTGGCACTGACTACTGCCTGCTGCTGGCCTCCCTAGAATGAACACAAATGCAATAAGCTGTAATTTTTTAAAGAATAATGTGCAAATATTGAACAACCAGGTGTGCAAAGCTCTTAGTGACTGGACCAGAAAGACTCACATCTGTAATCACTGCCAAAAGTGATTCTAACATGTATTGACTCAGGGGTGTGAATACTTAAGTAAATGAGATATTTTTGTAGTTCATTTTCAATACATTTGCTAACTGTTTAAAAACATGTTTTCACTTTGTCATTATGGGGTATTATGTATAGATCAAAAATATATATTTCATCCATTATGAATTTAGGTTATAACACAACAAAATGTGGAATATGTCAAGGGGTATGATTGAATACTTTCTGAAGGAACTGTACATGGCATTTTTTTATATTTTCTTTACAGTAGTTACATAGAAAGAATATAGTTATTTTATATGAATTACATCTGGATAGATAGCACAGATATGGTATACATTATGTATAGTTTCTTTTGTCGTAACTATTATAGAACATGAGCTTTTAAACCCACCCGTCAGCTACTCTCATCCCAATAATCTCCATAAACCCACCCGTCAGCTACTCTCATCCCAATAATCTCCGTAAACCCACCCGTCAGCTACTCTCATCCCAACAATCTCCGTAAACCCACCCGTCAGCTACTCTCATCCCAACAATCGCCGTAAACCCACCCGTCAGCTACTCTCATCCCAACAATCTCCGTAAACCCACCCGTCAGCTACTCTCATCCCAACAATCGCCGTAAACCCACCCGTCAGCTACTCTCATCCCAACAATCTCCGTAAACCCACCCGTCAGCTACTCTCATCCCAACAATCTCCGTAAACCCATCCGTCAGCTGCTCTCATCCCAAAAATCTCCGTAAACCCACCCGTCAGCTGCTCTCATCCCAACAATCTCCGTAAACCCACCCGTCAGCTGCTCTCATCCCAACAATCTCCGTAAACCCACCCGTCAGCTACTCTCATCCCAACAATCGCCGTAAACCCACCCGTCAGCTGCTCTCATCCCAACAATCTCCGTAAACCCACCCGTCAGCTACTCTCATCCCAACAATCTCCGCAAACCCATCCGTCAGCTGCTCTCATCCCAACAATCTCCGTAAACCCACCCGTCAGCTGCTCTCATCCCAACAATCTCCGTAAACCCACCCGTCAGCTGCTCTCATCCCAACAATCTCCGTAAACCCACCCGTCAGCTACTCATCCCAACAATCTCCGTAAACCCACCCGTCAGCTACTCATCCCAACAATCTCCGTAAACTGCTCTTTTATGATTTCCATGTGACATATGTTTTTTAACTGTGTTGTGATGTTTCACATATATTCTGAACCTTCCTAATAACTTTGTACATGCATCTAAAAAATGAAATGGGTGGGTAAGGTTTCCACTACACCACTGATGTCTTCCCACTGATGTCTTCACAAGTTATATACCTTACAATCAAGTGATACTGTATGTTTGATTATTAGGAACTACTGAAAGCACTAAGGAGAGTAGTTTAATTCACTGATACTAATAATATTATTATATTCACCTCTGCTCCATAAGAGACTTGTCTTCCCTGGCTGCCTGACCCTGCTGGGACCCCTATCATCATCTGGTCACCATCCTAAGATGAGGCATGACAAGTGATTACTGTCTGGTGTACTGTCTCTGTGCCATAACAGTGAAGCCCACAACCCCCCCAATATAAAGTACTTAAAATATAACTCATCTCAAAAGCATAGACTGCATTCTAGATGCAAGACTGACAGTCCATTTCACACACATGATAGTTTTAAATATGGCCTAAACTACATCATATTTTGGGTTATGATAGTGTAAGACGGTTGTGCTATGCTTGTGGGGCATTTATACATTGATTCTATTCTTTGATAATATAATGGTTCAATAGTTGTATTTAGTTGACATTTTGCAAGTACAAGATATAGTGAATGGGTAGGGTAGCTACAATGGAAAAGGTAGGGCAAGCATACAACTGTACAAAATCATCTTCTGCAGTTTTAATATACTTGCCCTGCCTATTCCATAATTGTTAATTGTATGTATTTTACCACTAGCCATTGAGGACCAACATGTCTACCATAACCACTCTCATTGGCACTTATGTACAGACCCCTGTCACCATCTGATCCTGCTGAGGCAGGCATGACAAAGAATAATCTTGGTGTACACATGAATATTATTCAAGCATAGAATCAATGGTTCAATAATTGAAATGACCATTATTCCCAGATCCCAGACTGTGGCTTTAAACTTAAGCTTCTGTCATGTAGCTACTGTAGACCTACCGATCAATTCAAGATGGAACTTTTTCTCCATTCACTGATATTGTTATAATATACTGCAAAATTCACCTGAGCTTCGTGGACTGGTCTTCCCTGGCTGTCTGACCCTGCAGGGACGAACACCTGTCACCATCTGATCCTGCTAAGACATGATGAGCATAGTGTTGTGTACTGACTGTGCAGCTTGACAGTGAAGCCTGTAGAGCTGTTTATTACTATATCAGTGTGAAAAGGAGGGAATTAGCTAGGGAAACTGACAGATCAATAACGTTACATTGCTATACTGAATAATAAAATTTCACATTGCACTGAAAAAACATCAGAATATCGGTATTCGATCGTTTGGCCGCTGGTTTCGTCTTGTTTGATGCAGGTCTAGTGTGATTGAGGCAAAAATAATAATTTTGGCAAGCTCTCTCACGCCGGTACATCAACTGGCGGAAGCTAGCCAAATTAATTTACTGTTGAAACGGGACAAAACAAAGGTTACAAAACAACATTTCCATACAACAGCTGTTAGATAGTGCTATAATAATAGCTACCTCATATCGCCATCTGACAGATGGCTAGAGCTGAACTGGCTAAATTCATTTGACTCAGTTGAGAGCGGATGAAACATTAGCTAATATCAGTCAACTAAAGGGTAGCCAGTATCTGCACTGCTTGCTTTTACAACTCAGAGAAAGAGTGCAACACATACACACCGTCAGCAGCTGCATCTGTTCAACTGTCCCTTGCTAGTTCTAAGCCAGCCTTTCAGAAGCATTGCCTTCCCACAGCCTGCCCAAACGCTCTGTGGTGGTGTCCGGGCGGTCCTAAATCTAGCCAGCTGACACAGCCAGACAGCCTACCTGACCGCTCTGCTCTGAGGCGTCCGCATGGTCCTTACACACACCGATGACGCTTTTTTTGTACCACAGGGCAATGATAAAACCGGGGGTGAGAAAAATGCAATTTCAGAATGTGGGGGTGACCGGACCCCCGCCCCGTCCCCAGTGAAAGTTTTGCCCCTGTGTACTAATATTAAATACAGAATTTTACTTGCCACAGAGCTGCCTGTAAATTACTGTCAAATTCATGGTAACACCTTTACTGTGTGTGTGTGTGTGTGTGTGTGTGTTGTAGATTGTTCTGGCCCTCACTGACGTAAAGGAGGATGAGTTTCGATTTGGTTTCACTGTGTCCGCAGGCTTAGGCTAGGAAGGCATATAATCCTTAATACTTTGTGAGGAGGGTTCCAGCCAGGCTTTGCTCAGGATCCCCATTTCATATTTGCCGAGTGGAGGGAGTGGAGTGGGGTGCTCAGAAGCATTCTGGAAGCACCGAAACTAACCCAATTTCCTGCTCCATTTCCCCCGCGCGTCCTATTCCATGGAGGACAGAGTTTACGACACAGCACACACACACACTGTCAAACCCCTGGCCAGAGGTCATGCCGAGGCAGTCAATGGTGAGCAGATTGTGCACTCGACAGCAAAGTGACTCCACACACTCAAGTCATTTTAAAGTCACAAGATTAAAGAATGTTGTAATTTTGTTTGGTTAGAGGAAGGAGCTGCTGCCAGTGTCTGGGCCCTCTGTGAAGTCCCAGTCTGGTCTCATCCAGTTTGCTGAGGTCCGGTGGCAGAACCTTACAAACCATATAGTCATAGAGCCATACAGACCATCATTCTGATCTCATTGAATCCCTCAGGTTATTTTCTTTTCCCTCCCTTTTTAATTAGATTTTTAATTAGCATGTTATTTGTATAATGAGATCAGCAGGCTAGATGGTGTCTGGTGGAGGAGAGAGGGGAGCAGAGAACACTGGGTCTAACGCTGTTCAATAGAACGCCCTGGTTCCTCTTCAGTCATCACAGCAGGAGAGGGAGGGAAGATGATCGGAGGGGTGGAGTGGGGAAAAGAGCGGATGAGAGGTAGGAAGGACTGGGGAAGGGGAGGAGAGGACAGAAGAGGAGATGAGAGGAAGGGTACAGGGTCCTGTGGAGGAGTAGAGAAGAGAGTAGGTTTACAACATGAACATAATCTGAAGCGGAAAAGTCTCTCCTCTCTTCTTTGCTCTCTCATTTCTTTCCTCGTGCCTTAACACTGACCTCTCCCCAGCCGGGACAAGCAGGATCAGGAAGCCAAGGCCATGTGTGGTTGTGACTCCTGGCTTTATTACACGTCAGGCTTTTATAGGACAGGAAATATGGTCTGGCCTTCACCTAGAGTAGTGTACCACTACACGCTTCTCTCCATGATTTATGTCATCAGGGTTGCTGTGGCGTTCACTCCCTTTTTCTCTCTTCCCCTTTTTTTCTCACCCTTCTTACCCACTTCTCTGCCATCTCTCTCTCTCTCATTCCCCCTCTCCTCCCCCCTCATCCCTTTCACTCTCTTTTCCAGTCAGATCTACTGTATAGAGAATGCTCATGGGCAGCTTGTTCGAGACCTTGATTTCAATCCCAACAAACAGTACTACCTGGCCAGCTGTGGGGACGACTGCAAGGTCAAATTTTGGGACGTGAGAAACATCAATGAGCCAGTCAAGAGCCTGGAGGAGCACTCTCACTGGTGGGCACCTGTCACACTGTAGACACACACAGGACATACACGCACAAACACACAGACATAGTAGATATACAGTTGAAGTCAGAAGTTTACATGCACCTTAGCCAAATACATTTAAACTCAGTTTTTCACAATTCCTGACATTTAATCCTAGTAAAAATTCCCTGTCTTAGGTCAGTTAAGATCACCACTTTATTTAAAGAATGTGAGATGTCAGAATAATTGGAGAGATAATTATTTATTTCAGCTTTTATTTCTTTCATCACATTCCCAGTGGAACTGAAGTTTACATACACTCAATTAGTATTTGGTAGCATTGCCTTTAAATTGTTTAATTTGGGTCAAACGTTTCAGGTAGCCTTCCACAAGCTTCCCACAATAAGTTTGGTGAATTTTGTCCCATTACTCCTGACAGAGCTGGTGTAACTGAGGCAGGTTTGTAGGCCTCCTTGCTCGCACATGCTTTTTCAGTTCTGCCCACAAATTTTCTATAGGATTGAGGTCAGGGCTTTGTGATGGCCACTCCAATACCTTGACTTTGTCCTTAAGCCATTTTGCCACAACTTTGGAAGTATGCTTGGGGTCGTTGTCCATTTGGAAGACCCATTTGCGACCAAGCTTTAACTTCCTGACTGATGTCTTGAGATGTTGCTTCAATATGTCCACATCATTTTCCGTCCTCATGTTGCCATCTATTTTGTGAAGTTCACAAGTCTCTCCTACAGCAAAGCACCCCCACAACATTATGCTGCCACCCCGTGCTTCACGGTTGGGATGGTGTTCTTCAGCTTGCAAGCCTCCCCCTTTTTCCTCCAAACATAACGATGGTCATTATAGCCAAACAGTTCTATTTTTGTTTCATCAGACCAGAGGACATTTCTCCAAAAAGCATGCTCTTTGTCCCCATGTGCAGTTTCAAACCGTTATCTGGCTTTTTTCTGGCGGTTTTGGAGCAGTGGCTTCTTCCTTGCTGAGTGGCCTTTCATGTTATGTCGATATAGGACTCGTTTTACTGTGGATATAGATACTTTTGTACCTGTTTCCTGCAGAATCTTCACGAGGTCCTTTGCTGCTGTTCTGGGATTGATTTTCACTTTTGCACCAAAGTACGTTCATCTCTAGGAGAGAACGCGTCTCCTTCCTGAGCTGTATGACGGCTGTGTGGTCCCATGGTGTTTATACTTGCGTACTATTGTTTGTACAGATGAACGTGGTACCTTCAGGCGTTTGGAAATTGCTCCCAAGGATGAACCAGACTTGTGGAGGTCTACAACTTTTTTTCTGAGGTCTTGGCTGATTTCTTTTGATTTTCCCCTGATGTCAAGCGAAGAGGCACTGAGTTTGAAGGTAGGCCTTGAAATACATCCACAGGTACACCTCCAATTGACTCAAATGATGTCAATTAGCCTATCAAAAGCTTCTAAAGCCATGACATAATTTTCTGGAATTTTCCAAGCTGTTTAAAGGCACAGTCAACTTAGTGTATGTAAACTTCTGACCCACTGGAATTGTGATACAGTGAATTATAAGTGAAATAATCTGTCTGTAAACAATTGTTGGAAAAATGACTTGTGTCATTCACAAAGTAGATGTCCCAACCGACTTGCCAAAACTAGTTTGTTAACAAGACATTTGTGGAGTGGTTGAAAAACGAGTTTTAATGACTCCGGCCTAAGTGTATGTAAACTTCCGACTTCAACTGTACCATTGTACTTATAGCCTCAAACCCCATCTTTGCACAACCAACAGAACAACTATACCTCTGGCGCCGACAGACATGGCTGCCTCGCTTCGCGTTCCTAGGAAACTATGCAGTATTTTGTTTTTTTATGTGTTATTTCTTACATCGTTACCCCAGGAAATCTTAGGTTTTATTACATACAGTCGGTAGGAACTATTGGATAAAACCAACGTCAACTCACCAACATTATGACCAGGAATACGACTTTCCCGAAGCGGATCCTCTGTTTGGCCCACCACCCAGGACAATGGATCGGATCCCAGCCGGCGACCCAAAACAACGGCGCCGTAGAAGGGGCAGACGGAGCGGTCTTCTGGTCAGGCTCCGTAGACGGGCACATCGCGCACCACTCCCGAGCATACTACTTGCCAATGTCCAGTCTCTTGACAACAAGGTAGACGAAATCCGAGCAAGGGTTGCCTTCCAGAGAGACATCAGAGACTGTAACGTTCTTTGTTTCACAGAAACATGGCTCACTCGAGACATGTTCCAGCATTGTTTGGACCAGCATTGTTCAACGCTGGTCCGACTAATCGGATTCCACGCTTCAAGATTGCTTCGATCACGTGGACTGGGATATGTTCTGCATAGCGTCGAACAACAACATTGATGAATACGCTGATTCGGTGAGCGAGTTTATTAGCAAGTGCATCGGTGATGTTGTACCCACAGCGTCTATTAAAACATTCCCCAACCAGAAACCGTGGATTGATGGCAGCATTCGCGCAAAACTGAAAGCGCGAACCACTGCTTTTAATCAGGGCAAGGTGACCGGAAACATGACCGAATACAAACAGTGTAGCTATTCCCTCCGGAAGGCAATCAAACAAGCTAAGTGTCAGTATAGAGACAAAGTAGAGTCGTAATTCAGCGGCTCAGACATGAGAGGTATGTGGCAGGGTCTACTGTCAATCACGGACTACAAAAGAAAAACCAGCCCCGTCGCGGACCACCATGTCTTGCTCCCAGACAGACTAAACAACTTCTTTGCTCGCTTTGAGGACAATACAGTGCCACTGACACGGCCCGCTACCAAAACCTGCAGGCTCTCCTTCACTGCAGCCAACGTGAGTAAAACATTTAAACATGTTAACCCTCACAAGGCTGCAGGCCCAGACGGCATCCCCAGACGCGTCCTCAGAGCATGCGCAGACCAGCTGGCTGCTGTGTTTACGGACATATTCAATCAATGCTTATCCCAGTCTGCTGTTCCCACATGCTTCAAGAGGCCCACCATTGTTCCTGTTCCCAAGAAAGCTATGGTAACTGAGCTAAATGACTACCGCCCCGTAGCACTCACTTCCGTCATCATGAAGTGATTTGAGAGACTAGTCAAGGACCATATCACCTCCACCTTACCTGACACCCTAGACCCACTCCAATTTGCTTACTGCCCCAATAGGTCCACAGACGACGCAATCACACTGCACACTGCCTTAACTACAGCTCAGCATTTAACACAATAGTACCCTCCAAACTCGTCCTTAAGCTCAAGACCCTGGGTCTCGACCCCGCCCTGTTCAACTGGGTCCTGGACTTCCTGACGGGCCGCCCCCAGGTAGTGAGGGTAGGTAACAACATCTCCACCCCGATGACTCTCAACACTGGGGCCCCACAAGGGTGCGTTCTCAGCCCTCTCCTGTACTCCCTGTTCACCCACGACTGCGTGGCCATGCACGTCTCCAACTCAATCATCGAGTTTGCAGACGACACTACAGTGGTAGGCTTGATTACCAACAACGACGAGACGGCCTACAGGGAGGAGGGGAGGGCCCTCAGAGTGTGGTGTCAGGAAAATAACCTCACACTCAATGTCAGCAAAACAAAGGAGATGATCGTGGACTTCAGGAAACAGCAGAGGGAGCAGCCCCCTATGTACATTGACGGGACAGTAGTGGAGAGGGTGGAAAGTTTTAAATTCCTCAGCGTACACATCACGGACAAACTGAAATGGTCCACCCACACAGACAGCGTGGTGAAGAAGGCGCAGCAGCGCCTCTTCAACCTCAGGAGGCTGAAGAAATTCGTCTTGTCACCAAAAACACTATTTTACAGATGCACAATCGAGAGCATCCTGTCGGGCTGTATCACCGCCTGGTACGGCAACTGCTCCGCCCATAACCGTAAGGCTTTCCAGAGGGTAGTGAGGTCTGCACAACGCATCATCGGAGGCAAACTACCTGCCCTCCAGGACACCTACACCACCCGATGTCACAGGAAGGCCAAAAAGATCAAGGACAACAACCACCCGAGCCACTGCCTGTTCACCCCGCTATCATCTAGAAGGCAAGGTCAGTACAGGTGCATCAAAGTGGGGACCGAGAGACTGAAAAACAGCTTCTATCTGAAGGCCATCATACTGTTAAACAGCCATCACTAACTTTGAGTGGCTGCTGCCAACATACTGACTCAACTCTAGCCACTTAAATAATGGAAAAATTGATGTAATAAATGTATCACTAGCCACTTTAAACAATGCCACTTTATATAATGTTTACATACCCTACATTACTCATCTCATATGTATATACTGTACTCTATACCATCTACTGCATCTTGCCTATGCCGTTCAGCCATCAATCATTCATATACTTTTATGTACATATTCTTATTCATTCCTTTACACTTGTGTGTGTATAAGGTAGTTGTTGTGAAATTGTTAGGTTAGATTACTTGTTAGATATTACTGCATGGTCGGAACTAGAAGCACAAGCATTTCGCTACACTCGCATTAACATCTGCTAACCATGTGCATGTGACCAATACAATTTGATTTGAGAACATGAACAACATTCCTACCAATTAGCCTCAGTTTGCAAAACAGTCATATTCCACTGATATACGTATGCTTTTAGCTTATTTTGTACTGACCCTGTCACAATGTGTGTGTTGTTACTGTATGACGAGAAGTTTGTTGCTGCTACAAACATACATTCTGTGATGGTTAAGTACATTGCACTGCTGTGTTCAGGTGTGGGTTACTGTAGCTATTCTGTGATGAGCTGCAGTGCTCAGGGCTATGTAAGTAGCTGAACACAGTGCACTGCAGTATTCAGGTGTGTGTACAGACATGCTCCGTCTCTCTTTCTCTCTCTGGTGTGAGCTGAATAGATAATGACTGTGGAGAACTTTGTTGCTGCTACTAACATACATTCTGAGATTAAGTACATTGCATTACTGTACAAACACACATCCACCCTACAACCCCTCTCACTCCCCAAACCACACACACGCATGCATACATACATACATACATACATTACTTTACATTACATACATACATACCTACAAAGAGGGAAAAAAAGTATTGATTTTGTACGTTTCCCCACTGACAAAGAAATGATCAGTCTATAATTTTAATGGTAGGTTTATTTGAACAGTGAGAGACAGAATAACAACAAAAAAATCCAGAAAACGCATGTAAAAAATGTTATAAATTGATTTGCATTTTAATGAGGGAAATAAGTATTTGACCCCTCTGCAAAACATGACTTAGTACTTGGTGGCAAAACCCTTGTTGGCAATCACAGAGGTCAGACGTTTCTTGTAGTTAGCCACCAGGTTTGCACACCAGGTTTGCACACATCTCAGGAGGGATTTTGTCCCACTCCTCTTTGCAGATCTTCTCCAAGTCATTAAGGTTTCGAGGCAACTCGAACCTTCAGCTCCCTCCACAGATTTTCTATGGGATTAAGGTCTGGAGACTGGCTAGGCCACTCCAGGACCTTAATGTGCTTCTTCTTGAGCCACTCCTTTGTTGCCTTGGCCGTGTGTTTTGGGTCATTGTCAAGCTGGAATACCCATCCACGACCCATTTTCAATGCCCTGGCTGAGGGAAGGAGGTTCTCGCCCAAGATTTGACGGTACATGGCCCAGTCCATCGTCCCTTTGATGCGGTGAAGTTGTCCTGACCCCTTAGCAGAAAACACCCCCAAAGCATAATGTTTCCACCTCCATGGTGGAGATGGTGTTCTTGGGGTCATAGGCAGCATCCCTCCTCCTCCAAACACGGCGAGTTGAGTTGATGCCAAAGAGCTCCATTTTGGTCTCATCTAACCACAACACTTTCACCCAGTTGTCCTCTGAATCATTCAGATGTTCATTGGCAAACTTCAGATGGGCATGTATATGTGCTTTCTTGAGCAGGGGGACCTTGCGGGCGCTGCAGGATTTCAGTCCTTCACGGCGTAGTGTGTTACCAATTGTTTTCTTGTTGACTATGGTCCCAGCTGCCTTGAGATCATTGACAAGATCCTCCCGTGTAGTTCTGGGCTGATTCCTCACCGTTCTCATGATCATTGCAACTCCACGGGGTGAGATCTTGCATGGAGCCCCAGGCCGAGGGAGATTGACAGTTCTTTTGTGTTTTTTCCATTTGCGAATAATCGCACCAACTGTTGTCACCTTCTCACCAAGCTGCTTGGCGATGGTCTTGTAGCCCATTCCAGCCTTGTGTAGGTCTACAATCTTGTCCCTGACATCATTGGAGAGCTCTTTGTCTTGGCCATGGTGGAGAGTTTGGAATCTGATTGATTTATTGCTTCTGTGGACAGGTGTCTTTTATACAGGTAACAAGCTGAGATTAGGAGCACTCCCTTTAAGAGTGTGCTCCTAATCTCAGCTCATTATCTGTATAAAAGACACCAGGGAGCCAGAAATCTTTCTGATTGAGAGGGGGTCAATTTCCCTCATTAAAATACAAATAAATTTATAACATTTTTGACATGCGTTTTTCTGGATTTTTTTGTTGTTATTCTGTCTCTCACTGTTCAAATAAACCTTCCATTAAAATTATAGACTGATCATTTCTTTGTCAGTGGGCAAATGTACATATCAGCCGGGTTCAAATACTTTTTTCCCTCACTGTCATACATACATACAGTAGACTGGCCAAATGTATCCAGAGCAGTGTAGATGTGATCCCATTCTGATAGTAGGCTACAGTGTGTGATTTCTGAGCAGTGCTCCGAGGGCCTCGGGGCTCTGGGTATTAGGAACTATTTTTCAGGAGGGAAGAAGATTAGCCGAACGCAGGGAAAGGGTGCGCTGAGCCAGATTTTATGTCAACAGCCCAGTTATCCTTCAATCCCTCTCTATGAGGAGCTCCACCACTGAGCTCTGCCCTAGGCTGAGAGAGAGAGACAGAGATAGAGAGAGAGGATATAGTGATTGGGAGGGAAGGACAGCAAGTGAAAGAAGGAAAAGAGAGTGCAGGAGAGAGACGGCTTAGGAGTTTACAGAATGATTACCTTTATTAACTAACCATAATTACACAACACCTCACGGCGGTACAAACTAAGCAGCAGGGAAACAATGCCCAGATCCATCTCAATTACCACACACGTACATGGACTGAGGAGCCAAAAGGATAAGAGACAAAAGGAAAGAGAGGATATATAGATGGATTAAAAACACCCATTCACTGATTCTCTTTGTGTGTGTGTGTGTGTGTGTGTGTGTGTGTGTGTGTGTGTGTGCCCACCACCCAGGGTGTGGAGCGTTCGCTACAACCACTCTCATGATCAGCTGGTGCTGACCGGCAGCAGTGACAGCAGGGTGATTCTGTCCAACATGGTGTCCATCTCCTCCGAGCCCTTCGGTCACCTGGTGGACGACGATGACCTCAGCGACGGAGAGGACAACCACCAGGACGAGAAGTATGTACACTAAGTCAAAACCCCTATGACATATCTGTCCACTTAGTCATGACTGTCAACACTGTCCACCTTCTGACATATTTGTCCAGACCTGTCCCCCCCCTTATAGCCATACTGGACCAATCTCAACCATAACTGTCCACTGTCATAATCTTTCATCGGATTTTCAACGCAACAGTTACTAATCATTATGATTATTTTATCAATTCAATCTAGAGTTCGTGCTCTGATTCTGGTTCTCTGGTCTTGAACTTCACCTAACTTCACCATTTTGTGATGGTTCCATTTCTGTGCCAAATAACTGTCACTACACATTGTGAATAGCATGCACTCTCTCAGAAAAAAGTAACCAAATTATACTTAAAGGGGTACAAACGCTTGTCACTGTAGTAGTTACGTCCATTGTACCATTAGTTAGAAGTGCATCATTGTCCTCTTACAGTTTGTACATTAAAAGAGCCAAAAGGTGTTTACCTTTTTAGGGTACCACCGTTTGTTGCTTTTAAGTGGCAAAATGTTTTCCTTTTCTCTATATCAAGTCCCTCACTTGTACACACATCTTCGCCATCTCACTTCTGACACCAATGTAGCAATTTCAGTAGCCCCGACCGGGACTGGAACCAGGGTCCAGCGACTGTCAAACACCTTAACCATTACGCCAACCTCTTGACTAGGTCCCCCAGTGTTGCGTTGAGCTCGCTGCAATATTAATTACAGCTATTTATTGTCATATACTCTTATGTAAGCCTTTATAAAGACTGGCTCCGGACATATAACTGGCTCCGGACATGCTCAAACTTTAATTAACACTGCCATAGACCACTTAAACTGGTCCAACACTTCCACTCCCAGGTGGCCAAAAATAACTAACTGAAAGCGACACCCCCACTAAGCCACACCTCCAATGATTGTACCTTCATATTTAAAATATTGAGTACAAAAATAATGTACCATTATACTATCCACACATGTACCCTGAAAGGTACCGAACAGTATCATGTGAGATTCTTATGTGCACCTCTGAAGGTACATTGTGTATTTAGATCTTTTTGTACCCCAGGGAACAATACTGTAGCCAAACCATACCCTTTTTTTCTGAGAGTGCAATAAATAGCCTATTGTGTGTAAAGGAAGCCAGGGTAGAGGAGTACTGTACCTGGTGTTATCACAACCAGGCCTTGAACAGAAACACAGAGACTCTGAGTGGAGGTTATGAGTAATGTAACTAGACCTTTTGTGTGTGTGTGTGTGTGTGTGTGTTTGTGTCTGTAGCCTTGTCCAAATAGAAATCAAAATTGGATGGTGTCCAGAGATAGAAGGGAGGGGTTTAGTGTAGCTGAAGGGTGGACTAAAAACAACAAGATAACTAATGTCAAATATACTGAGTCTGTAAAATGTGTATACTACAGTTGAAGTCAGACGTTTACATACACTTAGGTTGGAGTCATTAAAACTCGTTTTTCAACCACTCCACAAATTTCATGTTAACAAACTATAGTTTTGGCAAGTCGGTTAGGACATCTACTTTGTGCATGACCGGAGTAAATTTTCCAACAATTGTTTACAGACAGATTATTTCACTTATAATTCACTGAATCACAATTCCAGTGGGTCAGAAGTTTACATACACTAAGTTGACTGGGCCTTTAAACAGTTTGGAAAATTCCAGAAAATAATGTCATGGCTTTAGAAGCTTCTGATAGGCTAATTGACATAATTTGAGTCAGTTGGATACGTACCTGTGGATGTATTTCAAGGCCTACCTTCAAACTCAGTGCCTCTTCGCTTGACATCATGGGAAAATCAAAAGAAATCAGCCAAGACCTTAGAAAAACAGTTGTAGACCTCCACAAGTCTGGTTCATCCTTGGGAGCAATTTCCAAAACGATTGAAGTAACACGTTCATCTGTACAAACAATAGTACGCAAGTATAAACACCATTGGACCACACAGCCATCATACAGCTCAGGAAGGAGACGCGTTCTATCTCCTAGAGATGAATGTACTTTGGTGCAAAAAGTGCAAATCAATCCCAGAACAACAGTCCCTGCTGCTGAAAAACATCCCCACAGCATGATGCTGCCACCACCATGCTTTACCGTAGGGATGGTGCCAGGTTTCCTCCAGACGTGGTGCTTGGCATTCAGGCATAAGAGTTCAATCTTGGTTTCATCAGACCAGAGAATCTTGTTTCTCATGGTCTGAGAGTCCTTTAGGTGCCTTTTGGCAAACGCAAGCGGGCTGACATGTGCCTTTTACTGAGGAATGGCTTCCATCTGGCCTCTCTACCATAAATGCCTGATTGGTGGAGTGCTGCAGAGATGGTTGTCCTTTTGGAAGGTTCTCCCATCTCCACAGAGGAACTCTAGAGCTCTGTCAGAGTGACCATTGGGTTCTTGGTCACCTCCCCGATCAAGGCCCTTCTCCCCCGATTCAAACTTCTTCCATTTAAGAATGATGGAGGCCACTGTGTTCTTGGGGACCTTCAATGCTGCAGAAATGTTTTGGTACCCTTCCCCAGATCTGTGCCTCGACACAATCCTGTGTTTGGTTTTTGCTCTGACATGCACTGTCAACTGTGGGACCTTATATAGACAGGTGTGTTCTTTCCAAATCATGTCCAATCAATTGAGTTGACCACAGGTGGACTCCAATCAAGTTGTAGAAACATCTCAAGGATGATCAGTGGAAACAGGATGCACCTGAGCTCAATTTGCAAAAAATAAAAAATAAAATGTTTTCGCTTTGTCATTATGAGGTGTTGTGTGTGGGATGATGAAAACAAATTATATTTAATCTATTTTGAATAAGGCTGTAATTTAACAAAATGTGTCAAAAGTGAATGGGTCTGAAAACTTTCCGAATGCACTGTATTTTGGGGATTGGAAATGATGCAGACAATTACGTTGATGGAAGCTACTATCTGTCTGCAGTATTAAAGCTGATCTACTGTCTCAAAAATAAAAACTCTCCCTATTCAACTCCCTTTTCACACTGTGTGTGCATGAATTTGTGTGTGAATCGGTGTGTGTTTGTGTACATGTGTGTGTTCTAGGAGCAAGGAGCCCCTGCAGGACAGTATCATCTCTACCTATGAGGAGCATGAGGACAGTGTGTACGCAGTAGAGTGGTCCTCAGCAGACCCATGGCTCTTTGCCTCTCTCAGCTACGATGGCAGACTGGTCATCAACAGGGTCCCCCGCGCACTCAAATACCATATCCTGCTCTAGACAGACCACACACTGGACCGACGACTGGACTCATCACAGAGTGACAGAGAAGAGGGCGAGGAAGGAGGAGCGATGAGGAGGGGAGTCGACCGTGTCCGACAGCCGTCAGGGGAACCACGCTCGGCAGACCCTGCACACAAACTCTCTCTCTCATTTTCTTTTTCTCTCCCTCACCCTTTCTACAAAATAACTGATTACGCTACACATTCCCCTTAATGATGCAGATGACTGTATGTTTGCTAGGACAGAGAAAATACAAAGAAAAACTGCTGTATATCTGTTCTGTATATTGTCAATTAAATGCTATTTATGTCAACTGGATTTTGTTTATTATTTTTAGTGAACAGTTACTTTACTGAGCTTTTGGGAATCTTCTGAAGGCTTTTCTCTTATTTGACTGGGAGCCCATAAGTAGCCTAGTCAGAGACTGGGAGCCCATAGGTAGTCTAGTCAGAGACTGGGAGCCCATAGGTAGTCTAGTCAGAGACTGGGAGCCCATAGGTAGTCTAGTCAGAGACTGGGAGCCCATAGGTAGCCTAGTCAGAGACTGGGAGCCCATAAGTAGCCTAGTCAGAGACTGGGAGCCCATAGGTAGTCTAGTCAGAGACTGGGAGCCCATAGGTAGCCTAGTCAGAGACTGGGAGCCCATAGGTAGTCTAGTCAGAGACTGGGAGCCCATAGGTAGCCTAGTCAGAGACTGGGAGCCCATAGGTAGCCTAGTCAGAGACTGGGAGCCCATAGGTAGTCTAGTCAGAGACTGGGAGCCCATAGGTAGCCTAGTCAGAGACTGGGAGCCCATAGGTAGCCTAGTCAGAGACTGGGAGCCCATAGGTAGCCTAGTCAGAGACTGGGAGCCCATAGGTAGTCTAGTCAGAGACTGGGAGCCCATAGGTAGTCTAGTCAGAGACTGGGAGCCCATAGGTAGCCTAGTCAGAGACTGGGAGCCCATAGGTAGTCTAGTCAGAGACTGGGAGCCCATAAGTAGCCTAGTCAGAGACTGGGAGCCCATAGGTAGTCTAGTCAGAGACTGGGAGCCCATAGGTAGCCTAGTCAGAGACTGGGAGCCCATAGGTAGTCTAGTCAGAGACTGGGAGCCCATAGGTAGCCTAGTCAGAGACTGGGAGCCCATAGGTAGCCTAGTCAGAGACTGGGAGCCCATAGGTAGCCTAGTCAGAGACTGGGAGCCCATAGGGAGCCTAGTCAGAGACTGGGAGCCCATAGGTAGTCTAGTCAGAGACTGGGAGACCATAGGTAGCCTAGTCAGAGACTGGGAGACCATAGGTAGTCTAGTCAGAGACTGGGAGACCATAGGGAGCCTAGTCAGAGACTGGGAGACCATAGGTAGCCTAGTCAGAGACTGGGGGTTCCTTGCATGTCTCAATGGCAGCCTCACCCTGGGGAATGTCAGGAGGTGTATCCAGGGCACTAGGGTTTCTAGATGACAGGTTGAAGCCAGGAGGTAGCTCGGAAAATCACCCCTCCCTCCCCAAAATCTCTCCTGATCTTTTCTTCTCCTCCTACACCTCCCTCCTCACTAATACCCGTTTTCCTCTTCCTCATTTATCATCCCCTCTCTTCTCCTCCCATACCCTCTGTCTCCCCCGTCCCTGTCTTCCTGTACAGTGTGTGTTGACGTTGGTCTGTAGTGACAGTGGAAGCCTTCTTTAGATCCACTGACAGCCTTTTTAATTGCAGCTTGACTCTGCTCAGGGCTCCTTCTCCAGGCAGAGCTCCATGGTGCCAGGAGAACCATGAGAGGCTGTGGGTCTTCATTAACCATGCCCAGGTTGGCGCCCAGGGCTTGAATGCAGACTAGCACCCTTCCCCTCCTCTGGAAGGCAGCTCACATCCACAACCCTCATTATAGCTCAGTGAATTATTGAAAAGGGGATTGGGGCGTGGGTCTAATGTGGTTTAGGAGCTGAAAACATAATCTTCCCCAAACCCGTCCCTCTATCCTGTCTTTAATTTGAGATTGTGATGCTTGTCAGTTGTCACCCAATTAGAAACGCACACACACCATGTCCCAGAGACACACACACACACCACATTCCTCTGTTCCCTCTTTTGACTAAGATGCTGGTGGTGTGACAAGCTTGCAGCCATGTGGCATGTTGCACGTTTGTTGTATTCCTTTAGGACTCACTACGCGTGTGTGTGTGTGCATGCGTGTGCGTGTATGGTCTCTGTGTATGCTGTTGACTGTGTGGAAGGCTGCATGCTAGGGACAGAAAGACACAAACATAGATGGGTCAAACATGGATGGCCAGAGGGTTGGATAGGCATTGATAGTTGGATGACAGATCAATATTAGAATAATTCAACTTTCTCCATCACAAATGCAGATATGTTTTATGTTCTAACAAGCATCCGAATATGTGCCTCCTGAGTCCTGATTGACGCCTTCACCTGATCAGTTGCCTTCCTATTAATACATTCACAGTAATGCTACTCGCTGTTTATTATCTATGCATAGTCACTTTACCCCTACCTACATGTAATATTACCTCAATTACCTCGATTAACCTGTGCCCCCGCACGTTGACTCGTACCGGTGCCCCCTGTATATACCCTCGTTGTTTAATTGTATTATTACTCTATTCTTTTTTTACTTCAGTTTATTTAGTAAATATTTTCTTAACTCTTATTTTTCTTAACTGCATAGTTGGTTAAAAGCTTGTAAGGAAGCATTTCACTGTAAGGTCTACAACAGTTGTATTCGGCGCATGTGACAAATACAATTTGATTTGATTTAATATTAGCAGATTAAACTAAGCATGATGCATTGATATTCAGTATACAATGTTCACCTCTGGAGACAGAAGAGGACTGCTGACAATGCAGATGACTGAAATACTCTGCTGCTGTGCTCTGTACCACTGTTTTGATATCCACAGGCTACACCACATTACTTCCCAGCCCTGCGCCCAGCTCTGTTCTACTGTAAAAACAACATGTGATTCCAGTGTGAATCAGGAGCGGCGAGGGTGTTTTTTGGCTGTTGACTGTGCTTTAAATATCTGGGGAAACAGCCGTGGGAAAGGTCTTGTTCTCACGTCGAGCTCCCAGAGTTCAACTGTTTTGCCCGGCACGACTGCCAACTATCGTCTGTGTCACACAGTCACATGACCCCTAGTGTAGTGTACCTGTCAGCGGTGGTGACGAGCATCTTCAAGTCAAGAACCCGGATCTCCAATCCAAGATGGCGTCATGGTTGATATCACAGGTGACTGACAGATACTGTATCCACTGGATGGGCAAGGAAGAGATTTACAAAAGGTTTTAAAAGGAGTTGTCTTCAGTGTTTTATTGAGAACAGCAAATAGTCAATTACATACTTTACATGTGAACTCTAGATGCGTTATGTTACTGTACAAACCCTGAGGTTTGTTGTTGGTTAAAAGGGTCAAGTATCTATTGAAAATAACCTGGGTGAATCAAGATACATTTCTTATGGTGTCCCCAGTTTACATGTAATTGAGATGTGTCGGTCTACACTGTATATTTGAAAGTTGGTTCAAGTTAAAATATGTACTGATCTTAAATCCTAGCGTGGCTGTTAGTGAATAGCAAGAGACATACAGAGTAGAGGAAGAACACTTCAAGTAAAGCCTGAGCCTTTATTGTGTTTCCTATACAATCTAAATATTATGCAGAATGGCAGCTGCTTGTCTAAAAACCCCCCATGGAGTCATGCATCACTATGTTTCCTGCTTTCAGCTCCATCGCCTCGATTTCTCCTTTGTTATCTTTGCATGAATTTCAAATACCCTACATTTCTTCACATATGCAGGTAGTCTAGTGGTTAAAGCGTTAGACTAGTAACCAAAGGTTGCAAGATTGAATCCCCGAGCTTACAAGCTAAAAATCTGTCGTTCTGCCCCTGAACAAGGCAGTTAACCCACTGTTCCTAGGCCGTCATTGAAAGTAAGAATTTGTTCTTAACTGACTTGCCAAGTTAAATAAAGGTAAAATAAATATTCATTTCTGTGTGATGTTTTAAATAGTCCTAAAAAACCCGAGGGTCATACGGGTGCCCTCCTCCGAGGACGCAGGCGGAATTGGATTCAGCTGCCCTGTAAATGAGGTAAATTAAATTAGATTTCATTTAATTACTTATTCATGTGTTCGGAGCAAGAGAGCAACCCAGGTGATTATTACCTTCAAGAGGCACCTTCATTTGCATTCAGAAAATTATCACAATCCCTTGAAAAAAAAACAATGCGCAAACACCAGACAGGCGATCCAAGAAGGATGGAGAGAAAAACTGACATTGTCTCCGGGAAACATCAGAGGGACATTGGAAGGACCTGTGGTAGATTGTCTGAGTATTTGGAAAAGGTTGGGAATGTTGCGGAAGGCGTGAACAACTGGCATAGTGTCAAGTCCAGACCAGTAAAGAGGTTATTTGTTAGTGTAGTTTGGTCAGGACGTAGCAGGGGGTGTTTGTTTAATGTGTTTTGGGGTTTGTTGGGCAATGTTCTATGTTAGTGTATTTCTATGTCTGTGTCTTGTTTATCTATTTCTATGCTTAGTTTATTGGTTTGACCTTCAATTGGAGGCAGCTGTTTCTAGTTGCCTCTAATTGAAGGTCCTATTTAGTAGGGGTGTTTTTTCATGGGTTTTTGTGGGTAGTTGTTCCATGTGAGGCTGTATGTCTCACAGGACTGTTTTCTCGTCGTTGTTTTGTTTAAGCATTTGTTTTGGTTTTTCATCTTAATAATAAAGAACATGAGTATTCACATTCCCGCTGCGCCTTGGTCCCATCAGTACGACGGGCGTGACACATAGACTGAGACCATTGTGGCACCTGCGAGAGGTTGTCCTGAGGGTTGGGAAGTGGTTGGATATGTGTTGGGAACGTTGTGGAGGGAATTATGCCTGACATTAATGGGAAAACCCCAGGGAAGGTCTATCCTCAGGGAGCTCTTACTGAATGCCGGAGACTGGCTTGCCTGCAGGCAGCATCACATCGAACGTTCACGTGTTTATATGCATGTTCTTGTTATTGTATGTCTCTGATCCATCAATCATGCAGGAAAAATACAGAACAAACCATATTCATACATACATACATCTATGCTGTCTCTGTGTCCCGGCGTTGCGTACACTAAAGGAATTTCCTAGGCTTTTAGCTAGATGGTGGTGGAAGTGGTGTTGCCACATTGAAACGTGGTCCGAGCTCTTTGATGTTTAACTCGCATAACTACTTACGCTGACAAACACCCCATAGACCAGGGAAGCTAGCTAGCGCTTGTGTCATAAGCTGCTTATTTAGCATCCTTCTCAGCAGATCAAGTGCTTTAGCTGGGGCGAACGAGACTATCAAGCACTCACTGAAATCACAGGCACAGTCTATATTTAGGAAATGATTATTTATCCCTTTGTCTTCTTGTACCATTTCTGAATCTCTGATTTAAATGTGCCCCCCCACCCCTCACCAGTCTCTCGTGGATATAGGGACTTGGGGGGGATTCACGCAGTCAAGCACCAGTGCTGGCAGATTTACATTTATACGATTTTCTGTATGTCTTACAAAAACCAGACAAAAGGCCCAACATGCTCTTCTTAGCAGACTTGTTTCATTTTTTATATCTCCATGCTTCCGTATTGTAGCTCAGTGTCACATCCATAGAAAATAGTCCTCGTGTCTGATATCATTAAGCCTTTGTCAAACAGATTGACCCTCTTTCTTATGGAACAACAGAGCACAATGGCCCTGGACATCACAGCAGGCCACGTGGAGCGTGCAACCTTCCACACAGTCAACAGCTTTTCTCAACCTTATTATTCCTCCGTCACAGAACAAGCACCAGTGGATGTGCTGTTATTTATGGGGCTTTGCCACAACATGGCACATATAATTGCTTCTCAAAAGCTGTAATTGCGTTCATCTCTCATGTCCAGTACCAAACTTCCGCACACATGCCCTCTGTGTCTCCATGGAGATGGAGTGGCCATGCTTGATGAGGGACGTTGAAGTCATGAGGTTACCCACACTGGAGAGGAGTGTGGGTATGTTGTGGTCGCTTTGTGTGTGTGTGTAGAAACTGTACTGTACTATTTGACATTTGCAATGTTGGTTGTAGAGTGCTGATTTTAAGGTACATGAATACATATTATTTGTGACTCATTCCTATTCTGAATAAAGCCTACAGTAGCAAGCTATATTTGTGCTGATAACGTCAATGAAACAAAGTCTGTCACAGAGTAAACAATAGCTTCTATTGAATGGGTATAGGTCCTATGAGGGTGGAATTTCATAGAGGGCTGTTTGATATGATTAGAGTTTATGCTGAGTTCATCACTCGTCTTATGGCAATGTGACGTGGCAGCTTGAATAGGTTCGATCAGTGGAGCACAGCTTAATAAGAACATGACAGAGGCAGAGGTTACAGCCACTCACAACCTGTGTGTCAATCAAACAGTCACACAGTCTGGCTGGAAACTGTCACACCATGAAATCCATTAAAACCGATTTAGTTCCTCCCCAAACGCCTCCCAGATATTTGAGCATTTCAATCAATAAGGATTGAATTAGTAAATAGATTTTCAAAACTTTGGCCATCAAAGTTATTTCTAAACTGTTGTTTTCAACTCTGGTTGCCATTTGTCATTGTGTAAGAAATACAATATTTGATTGTAATTAAAGTGTATTATACTGTGTCCATTACTGTAGGGGGAGAAATGAAAGGATGGATTTGAGTCATCACAGCAAATGTTATCAAATACAGTGCATGACTTTTTCCACATTATGTTATGTTACAGCCTTATTCTAAAATTGATTCAATAGTTTTTTCCCCTTCAATCTACACACAGTACTCCATAATGACACAGCGAAAACTGTTTTTTTGTACATTTTTGCAACCCCAAATCCTTTTCAAGCCTTGTCATATGCAGACAAGATATAGATAAAACGTATCGGTGCTCATCGGCCATTGGACATAAACATTACACAACAGGTTGGAAATCAAAAATTCAACAATGAGTACTAAGGCGCCACTGCTGCCCCTGGTTCGATCCCAGGCTGTGTCACAGCCAGCTGTGACCGGGAGACCCATGATGCCGCACACAATTAGCCCAGCGTCGTCCAAGTTAGGGGAGGGTTTGGCCAGTCGGGATGTCCTTGTCTCATCCTGCTCTAGCGACTACTTGTGGCGGGCCGGGCTCCTGCAAACTAACTTCGGTGGCCCCACCAAGATTTACATGCTAAAATTACATAATTATTCAGACCCTTTACTCAGTACTTTGTTGAAGCACCTTTGTGAGCGATTATAGCCTCAAGTCTTCTTGACGCTACATGCTTGGCACACCTGTATTTGGGGAGTTTCTCCCATTCCTCTCTGCAGATCCTCGCAAGCTCTGTCAGTTGAGATGGGGAGCGTATCTGCACAGCTATTTTCAGGTCTCTCAAGAGATGCTCAATCGGGTTAAAGTCCGGGCTCTGGCTGGGCCACTCAAGGACATTCAGAGACCGAAGCTACTCCTGCATTGTCTTGGCAGTGTGCTTTGGGTCATTGTCCTGTTGGAAGGTGAAACTTCGCCCCAGTCTGAGGTCCTGAGCGCTCTGGAGCAGGTTTACATCAAGGACCTCTCTGTACTTTTCTCTTTTCATCTTTGCCTCTATCCTGACAAGTCTCCCAGTCCCTGCCCCTGAAAAACATTCCCACAGCATAATGCTGCCACCACCATGCTTCACTGTAGGGATGGTGCCAGGTTTCCTCCAGACGTGATGCTTGCCATTCAGGCCAAAGAGTTAAATCTTGGTTTCATCAGACCAGAGAATCTTGTTTCTCTCTCCTTTAATTGTCTTTTGGAAAACTCCAAGCAGGCTGTCACGTGTCTTTTACTGAAGAGTGGCTTCCGTCTGGCCACTCTACCATGAAGGCCTGACTGGTGGAGTGCTGCAGAGATGTTTGTCCTTCTGGAGAGTTCTCCTATCTCCACAGAGGAACTCTAGAGCTCTGTCAGAGTGACCAGATCTGTGCCTCGACACAATCCTGTCTCGGAGCTCTACGGACAATTCCTTCGACCTCATGGCTTGGTTTTTGCTCTGACATGCACTCTCAACTGCCTTTCCAGATCATGTCCAATCAAATTAATTTACCACAGGTGGACTCCAATCAAGTTGTAAAAACATCTCAAGAATGATCAATGGAAATGAGCTCATTTTCGAGTCTCATAGCAAAGGGTCTGAATACTTATGTAAATAAGGTATTTCTGTTTTTTTGTTTTAATACATTTGCAATAGTGTCTTAACCTGTTTTCGCTTTGTAATTTTTTGGTATTTTGTGTAGATTGCTGAGGAACATGTTTTATTTAATCAATTTTAGAATGAGACTCTAACGTAACAAAGTGTGGAAAAAGTCAAGGGGTCTGAATACTTTCTGAAGGCACTGTATACTGTACATGTTTGTGTTGTTCTAGTAGGTGTGTGTGTGTGTGTGTGTGTGTGTGTGTGTGTGTGTGTGTGTGTCCACAGTGTTCTCAGCTCTCTCGTCCATGTCATATGTGTGATTGAATAGAACACTTGTCTCAGACAGACTCATGGGAACTCCCTGACCCAGATCTGTCTCCTCCGCCCTCCCAGCCGAGCGGCAGACAAACACACACGCCTGAGATGTGGGTCATTGACAAGACGTTAGGTGAGGACTGTATGACCCAGGTCATACAGAGGGGCAGTGAACCTTCACTGTGGCATTCGCCTCTAGACAGGATGTCGTTGGGAAGCAAGGTTGGATAACACACACACACACACACACACACACACACACACACACACACACACACACACACACACACACACACACACACACACACACACACACACACACACATACACACACACACACTTTTCTTTCCATGCTGTTTTGTGATTGCTCAGTCAGTCCTGAGCATTTCTGTGGTCTGAATGATACAGGACATACGATTTCTTCACCGGCCTTCGAAAGCTTTTAAAGTCATTGCTCAAGTTACTCTTGAGAGGAAGCCTAGAACTTAACCCTCCAATAGAAAACCCAGGGTTGACAGAGACAGTACTAAGGAATGACTCTCATTGGTTGAAAGAACAGGAAGAGACTTTGAGAGGAAACATTATTACCATTATAACAGTCAGTCCTTAGCAGTTAATGCAAGACAATACAAAACAGTTGGAGAGCTCAGTATCACCTTCATCATCATCATCCTTGTCATGAACATCATCATTATTCTGCAGGAGTATTCTACTTGTTTTTTTGTCTTAGTTCCTTCATATTTACATTTTCACTCCAGGGAATGTTTACATGACCTTTTCATACATTGTGTACTTACCCCCAGTGCTTGGGTTCACTCTTGATTTCCATTGTTTCTACCATCATGTATATTTAACCCTAATTATATGTTATGAATATTTGATTGAAGGCATTATCAAAATTGTGTAAATGCATATCAATGTCCCTGCATATTCAATAAGTATCTGTTGAATAAGGGTTATGTGTATGCACGTAAAAACTCTGTCTCACATGATTTAATGAGAACTGTCTGTCCATTGATTTTGTATCTATTAATACAGTACATCCAGACCCCCCCCCCCCTCTCTCTCTCTCTCTCTCTCTCTCTCTAATCATGACTGCAAAAATCTACTCTGTAGTGTATGCTGCTTTATCTGCTGTGGCGTGTGACTGTACAGTGTGTGTGTGTGTGTGTTTGTGAATGTGTGTATATCTGCATGTGTGCACCCGATAAAATAAGCCTTCCCCTCCCTCCCTCCCTCCCTCCCTCCCTCCCTCTCCTTCCCTTCCTCCTCCACTTTCACTTTCCTGTCATGCGGGTGGAGAGAGAGAGAGTGAGCGAGAGGGAGAAGGAGGAAGTGACCTATATAGGAAGCTGCCCCAGCCCCATCCAGCTCCAGCTGCCTGCTGCATTTCAAGAAGAGGGCTCCTATGAATAACACAGTGGATGCCTCAACACCGCTGCCTTCAATAAACCCATCCTCAATGAGTGTTAATGACAGTGAGGCGCTGAGACAATCGAAGAGCATGTACGCGTGTGTGTGTGTGTGTGTGTGTGTGTGTGTGTGTGTGTGTGTGTGTGTGTGTGTGTGTGTGTGTGTGTGTGTGTGTGTGTGTGTGTGTGTGTGTGTGTGTACAGTATGTGTGTGTGTCTGTGTGTATGAGGTGTGCGGTGGCACAGAGCAATGCCATTGCCCTGGGCAAAGGCAAGGTTGCCCTAGGTGATACCTGAAACTTTGAAAAGTACATGAAAGCTCTAGGAACAGCAGAGAACTGACAGGCCTACCTAGTATGTATGAGAGACCTGGGGGTGTTATTGTGTGGAGAATACACTAATACATTTTTCGGGGGGGTGTTTGTGAGTTTGACCATGCCATGGCTTGAGTTTTTTGGGTTACAGTCAGTAGTAAATGCTGTGTATTTTGTTGGCTTACTTTCTTTCGGAAGCTTTTTGAACTTCCAGATAACATTCTCCCAGGCTACAATCATTCCAACCCAATCCCAGCCTACAGAGAGCTCCATATTGTGCAGTTCAGTCCAAGTGTGTTGGACATTGATGGATGGACTAGGACCCAATCTGCTCAGTCTGACCCTACCCAGAGACACCCACCCCGTAGGGGCCACGACTGGCACACACGTGTCACTGGCCTGACAGGCTGTCTGCCATATCCCTGGCTATGATGAACGGCCACAGCAAGTCCACCATCATACCAGCCAGCCACAGCAAGCCCACACAACTTCTGGACCAACACTGAAGCATCAGTTCTGGTGATAGGCTAGGTATGAGGAGTAGGGACAACAGCTGGGTTATCTGGAAAGTATGTGGCTGTGGAGAATAGGTAGTGCCTGTTAGGTATTGTATACAGTCTGATTTGCAGGGTTAAATGATAGGTATACTGGAGCTATTTCAACAGGAGCCTGTATGTCTGTGTGTCTTTGTACACTGTGTGTATCTGGGCACATTTCTGTTGAGGTTTCTGTGCCGCATGACGTTCACTGTGCCAAAGACTGGGTTTTCATACAAGGTTCAGAGGACAGAATGACCTTATGACTGAGGCTCAGCCCACCGTACAGCACAGGATTTGATAGACGTACTAATATGAGATGCAGATTTATTTAGACTGCTGAATATGGGCTGCACATATGCGTAGTGTTCCTGGTCTCAAGCATGCAGAGTTTATGGGGGATATTTAAGGGAAGTTGGGTCAATCTAGTTTGTGATCTAACAGTATCTCGGCTTTCCCCAAATAAGGAGGGTTTGTGACTGACAGCTTAGTTGAATGATTATTCAAATCAGAAAATGACTGAGAATTGGAACGGCAAAAGGGGCTGGGGGGGGGGGGGGGGTCATTTTAAATGGTCTGCTCAGGGGGAAGGCATTGTTTCAGGCAGTAACATGTCAACAACATGAACATTTGTCTTGATTTAGTAAACCACTGGCGTTGAGCAGGCTTCACTGAGAATGTCATGACGAGGGTCGGGGAGTTATTGATTAAATGTAATCATTTATAAGTAATGTGATTTTTTTTTAAATGTAGCTGCAATCTACGTTACCAGCTAAAATATTGTAATCAGATTACTTTTAATTTCAGAAAGTATGTAACATTAGAAAGATACATTATGAGACATTTCTGTTTTCTCAATGATATTCAATTCAGCATTGAAGTTTAAGTTTGTTCCACCAGAGCGAGTCTGACCACAAGTCAGAGACCAATATGATGACACACAAAATGCATTAGACGGATCCTTTTGTCCTCTTCTAATGCCTAATAATGGGAAATAAATCCAACAGTAACTGAAAGTAATCAGACTACGTTACTGAGTTTGGGTAATCCAAAATGGCATTACTGATTATAATTTTGGATTGCACAACTGTAACGGATTACATTTAGAAAGTAACCTATAAATTTAGTCTCTCCTTTTTACTGCTCTAACCGTGGAGCTGAATGTGGATATGATGGTGTTCTAATGTTGGACGTCTCCTATGCAAATTGCATCGCCTTGCAAGCACCATGGTAATTAGAGGATGGATGGAGATTGGAGTGTTTCTCATGGCTTACTGCACACGCCGTCTGCTCTGTCCCTATATCTTCGCTCTGTCTACACTCCTTTGCTCGCTCAGCCTCCCTCGCTCAGCCCCCCTCGGTCACTCAGCCTTTTGGATAAGAAAGGGAGGGAAAAAGCCCTCCACCCTGTCAATCTCTGGGTGAATATTTTGTTCATAGCACTCTGAAAATCTAGTCTGGTTAAAGCAGCTTGGTGCTGAGGAGATAAGACACACAGACTTACAGTATGTTCTCCCCTCCTCCCCTGAAGAACAGCGTATGTGATCCGCAGAAGCACCTACAATAGTCGACCATGTGACATGTCTATCTACATTCATCTCCAAGACTGTGGTCAGACTAGGGCTCATTCACAATACATCCAGCAGCAGACACAGTAATAACTATAACCGGGGTCCACATTGAGCTGGAAAAAGTATGGAGATGAGTCACCAGACTGGTCAGGCAGACACAACGGTAATGGCTTTTAAACAAGCGGGACAACAGGATCTCACCAGCTGTGGATAGGCTACCCAATCCTTAACACCTGTGGAAATGGCAGCCAGACGAGAGTCGTTAATTGTGTCTGTGACATTTACTCATATCCCCATAACAATGGCCACTATTTCACAACGTGGAGCGATGTTTTTATTCAGGCGTCCATATTGTTTTGTGTAGGTTTGAGAAGAAGTTTTACTTGACTGAGATGTTGGATGATTTAAGGCAGAAGTAAACAACTGGTAAGGAAAAGCTATTGATTGACTCCACTTTCTAAGGGCCTCTTTAAGATTCACAGGGACCTATAAACAGACACAAAGCTCCTATAGACAGTGCCTTGTTAACACCACACACTAATTTGCTAATGGCGGATGATTTAGGGAACGCCCATAGTTATTTATCCCTCCTAACTCTTCTTATTAAAAGCTGGACTTGGAACAGAAGGACTCTCGTAAATTAGCTTTCAAAGAGGTAGGCCCTCCTATTTGATCAGTGTATGCAGTCATAAAAGATGTGTGAATTTATCTCTATGTCAATGACTGTACGCTTTACCTGGCAATTGAGTGGTCCCCCACCTCTCATAGTAAGTGAATTCAACCTTTCTTTGAAGAACAAGTCAAGTATTTTCCGAAGTGCATCTTCAATATTGGCAATCTCATCCACCTTTAACTCAGAATAAGTTTCCTCATCTCCCACCATATGAACATGATAGGGGACATTAATAGTAGGCCCTGGACATAATGGGAAATGGTATCCCCCATACTGTTATGGATATTCCCATCCATTAGGCAATCTAAAATGACCCCTGCTTCTCTAGCGACGGTGGTGTCCATTTGCAGCTTTTATCATGGACTGGGAACAGCAACAGCTCCCTCTACCACACACACACACACACACACACACACACACACACACACACACACACACACACACACACACACACACACACACACACACACACACACACACACACACACACACACACACACACACACACACACACACACACACACACAGTAATGATGTTCTGCCGGGATGGATGATATGATGTGAGACCCCTCTATAGGGGAATGAGTAGTAATGATAGAACACCACTCTAATGAGCTACACACATAACATCCAGTGTGAAGATGGCCACAGCTATCATACCATCGTTGACCTGTGTATGGTGGTTCTCTCTTTATAATTGGGCCAAGTCTGGGCTGCTTGCAGTAGTAATGGCTCACCTTCCAACCCTTGACCCTGACCTCACATCCCATAGTAGTCATACTGGCATGCATTTGTGGTGATGCATGTGATGTTTTCTCCCTGGAGACTCACTGTATGTGCTGGAGGAAAGTGTGAGGGGTCACTGCAATGTGTTGCCGTTCTCACTGCATCTCCCTGCTACTCCCGCTATTTAATCTCACCCTGCTCGGTGAACCAAGCCCAGGCCCGAATGGATGTTTTACTGGAATGCAGTATAGGAGCCTTTATAACAAGACATACATGCTGCTGGATCATTATGGGATATTCATTCAATTATCTTATGATCTCATATGACAACAGAGAACCCTTATAGCCCAGACAATAGCCTACATATATATTCAATCTATGCATTCATTTATAATGACAGTTGAACATCCTGTGGCCTTGACAACGTTATAAAGTATAACAATGCTATAAGCCAATGGGGAAAGACGAGCCCAAAGGCTATGGCATTCCATAGCAACATACACTGACTCATAGAATGGTTCTGAATATACAATGATAAACGGATTAACCTTTTTAACTGGGAGGCACGGTATCATTCCTGCTCTGTCTGTCTCTCCGCAGTGATTCCTATGGGACTGTTGATCCTTCAGGCTCCGTGTGTACACTAGCTACCTGATGGGACTGATATGGATGGCTGTGACATCGAGCATTGTATTGTTGTTTGTTCATCTGCTGTATCAGGTGCCATAGAAGGCCAATGGTTTAATCTGAGCCTCGGTAACACATAGGATTTAGCTGTCATTAGATGTGACTTCTAGCTTCTTGTTTGACATAGAGACATAGAGGCTAGATATGTTCACCTGAAAAACACACGTTTTATCTGAATAGAAGCTACTGAGGCAGTTCCACATAATGTGTAGTAGTCATGATTCATGGTTCGCTGATAGTGGGAAATCATAATAATGTCAACACAAACACACACACACACACACACACACACACACACACATGCACACACACATCCTCCCACCCCCATGGGCACCTGACTTTGTCTGAAAATGGGGGTGCAAATGCTGGGGGGTAAGATTTCCTGCAATGCTATGCTGTTCCTTAACAGGGGGAATCCATATTTATGACCAGAACACAACAATTTTTCTTAGGTTTTGCCACAATAAATTACATTGAAAAAGTGTTTTAATGACTAGATTACTAATCTACTCCCTTCCTTCTATTAATTGACAGGTCTGAAACCCTACCAACCCTGTGACTGACAAACATCCCGCCCCTTCCCTGAAAATCCCACCCACAGTGATTGATTGACAGGTCTGAAATCCTACCAATTCTGTGACTCACACAAATATCCTTCTCCTTCCACAATAATGTAGTACAATTTTCAAACGTGAACTTTGATTTATCTTTGAACAATTTTCTTTCTCAATACGACAGTGTTATCTGGAAGGGCATTGAACAAGAACTCTCAACTTGAAAAAGCAAATTGGAGTTTTGCTTTTAAATTTGGTCATTGATTATGTTCACAAAAAAATATTATTGCAAACATATGATAAATGCGGCCCCGAATATGCAATAGAAATAATAACATGTAACTCCAGTAATATGGGTCATATTTGAACATGACCTCTGTCTCCTACCATTTCTTTCATAAAGGCTACTTCATACAACAACAACAATAATTGTGAGCTACTCATATACAGCCTGCATATTTTGTTATTGTGTAGGCCTAATTTGGTAAATAGAAACAAAGGACAAGAAAAATCATTCGACTATACTCTACCTTGAGAATCTTTCCTTTTTAAGATGAGAGAAAATTTAAAAAAATGTATTTGAACAAATATGTAGCCTGCAGCTAGGCTACCATAAATTATTGTCATTTTGAACAACAACCAAAGTGAGTACCGTAATTTCCGGACTATTGAGCGCACCTGAATATAAGCCGCACCCACTGAATTTAAAAAAAAATATTATTTGAACATAAATAAGCCGCACATGTCTATAAGCCGCAGGTGCCTACCGGTACATTGAAACAAATTAACTTTACACAGGCTTTAACAAAACACGGCTTGTAACAAAAATAAATAGGCTTTAACGAAACACGGCTTGTAACAAAAATAAATCAAATCAAATCAAATCAAATTTATTTATATAGCCCTTCGTACATCAGCTGAAATCTCAAAGTGCTGTACAGAAACCCAGCCTAAAACCCCAAACAGCAAGCAATGCATGTGAAGGAAGCACGGTGGCTGGGAAAAACTCCCTAGGAAAAACTCCTGAGAAAGGCCAAAAACCTAGGAAGAAACCTAGAGAGGAACCAGGCTATGAGGGGTGGCCAGTCCTCTTCTGGCTGTGCCGGGTGGATATTATAACAGAACATGGTCAAGATGTTAAAATGTTCGTAAATGACCAGCATGGTCAAATAATAATAATCATAGTAATTGTCGAGGGTGCAACAAGCACGTCCGGTGAACAGGTCAGGGTTCCGTAGCTGCAGGCAGAACAGTTGAAACTGGAGCAGCAGCATGGCCAGGTGGACTGGGGACAGCAAGGAGTCATCATGCCAGGTAGTCCTGAGGCATGGTCCTAGGGCTCAGGTCCTCCGAGAGAAAGAAAGAAAGAGAGAAAGAGAGAATTAGAGAGAGCATATTTACATTCACACAGGACACCGGATAAGACAAGAGAATACTCCAGATGTAACAGACTGACCCTAGCCCCCCGACACATAAACTACTGCAGCATAAATACTGGAGGCTGAGACAGGAGGGATCAGAAGACACTGTGGCCCCATCCGATGATACCCCCGGACAGGGCCAAACAGGCAGGATATAACCCCACCCACTTTGCCAAAGCACAGCCCCCACACCAGTAGAGGGATATCTACAACCACCAACTTACCGTCCGAAGACAAGGCCGAGTATAGCCCACAAAGATCTCCGCCACGGCACAACCCAAGGGGGGGGCGCCAACCCAGTCAGGAAGACCACGTCAGTGGCTCAACCTACTCAAGTGACGCACCCCTCCCATGGACGGCATGGAAGAACACCAGTAAGTCAGTGACTCAGCCCCTGTAAAAGGGTTAGAGGCAGAGAATCCCAGTGGGAAGAGGGGAACCGACAAGGCAGAGACAGCAAGGGCAGTTCGTTGCTCCAGCCTTTCCGTTCACCTTCACACTCCTGGGCCAGACTATACTTGATCATAGGACCTACTGAAGAGATAAGTCTTCAGTAAAGACTTAAAGGTTGAGACTGAGTCTGCGTCTCTCACATGGGTAGGCAGACCATTCCATAAAAATGGAGCTCTATAGGAGAAAGCCCTACCTCCAGCCGTTTGCTTAGAAATTCTAGGGACAATTAGGAGGCCTGCGTCTTGTGACCGTAGCGTACATGTAGGTATGTACGGCAGGACCAAATCGGAAAGATAGGTAGGAGCAAGCCCATGTAATGCTTTGTAGGTTAGCAGTAAAACCTTGAAATCAGCCCTTGCCTTAACAGGAAGCCAGTGTAGGGAGGCTAGCACTGGAGTAATATGATCAAATTTTTTGGTTCTAGTCAGGATTCTAGCAGCCGTATTTAGCACTAACTGAAGTTTGTTTAGTGCTTTATCCGGGTAGCCGGAAAGTAGAGCATTGCAGTAGTCGAGCCTAGAAGTAACAAAAGCATGGATTAATTTTTCTGCGTCATTTTTGGACAGAAAGGTTCTGATTTTTGCAATGTTACGTAGATGGAAAAAAGCTGTCCTTGAAGCAGTCTTGATATGTTCTTCAAAAGAGAGATCAGGGTCCAGAGTAACGCCGAGGTCCTTCACAGTTTTATTTGAGACGACTGTACAACCATCCAGATTAATTGTCAGATTCAACAGAAGATCTCTTTGTTTCTTGGGACCTAGGACAAGCATCTCTGTTTTGTCCGAGTTTAAAAGTAGAAAATTTGCAGCCATCCACTTCCTTATGTCTGAAACACAGGCTTCTAGCGAGGGCAATTTTGGGGCTTCACCATGTTTCATTGAAATGTACAGCTGTGTGTCGTCCGCATAGCAGTGAAATTTAACATTATGTTTTCGAATGACATCCCCAAGAGGTAAAATATATAGTGAAAACAATAGTGGTCCTAGAACGGAACCTTGAGGAACACCGAAATTTACAATTGATTCGTCAGAGGACGAACCATTCACAGAGACAAACTGATATCTTTCCGACAGATAAGATCTAAACCAGGCCAGAACTTGTCCATGTAGACCAATTTGGGTTTCCAGTCTCTCCAAAAGAATGTGGTGATCGATGGTATCAAAAGCGGCACTAAGATCTAGGAGCATGAGGACAGATGCAGAGCCTCGGTCTGACGTCATTAAAAGGTCATTTACCACCTTCACAAGTGCAGTCTCAGTGCTATGATGGGGTCTAAAACCAGACTGAAGCGTTTCGTATACATTGTTTGTCTTCAGGAAGGCAGTGAGTTGCTGCACAACAACTTTTTCTAAAATTTTTGAGAGGAATGGAAGATTCGATATAGGCCGATAGTTTTTTATAATTTCTGGGTCAAGATTCGGCTTTTTCAAGAGAGGCTTTATTACTGCCACTTTTAGTGAGCTTGGTACACATCCGGTGGATAGAGAGCCGTTTATTATGTTCAACATAGGAGGGCCAAGCACAGGAAGCAGCTCTTTCAGTAGTTTAGTTGGAATAGGGTCCAGTATGCAGCTTGAGGGTTTGGAGGCCATGATTATTTTCATCATTATGTCAAGAGATATAGTACTAAAACACTTTAGTATCTCCCTTGATCCTAGGTCCTGGCAGAGTTGTGCAGACTCAGGACAATGGAGCCCTGGAGGAATACCCAGATTTAAAGAGGAGTCCGTAATTTGCTTTCTAATGATCATGATCTTTTCCTCAAAGAAGTTCATAAATGTATTACTGCTGAAGTGAAAGCCATCCTCCATTTGCGAATGTTGCTTTTTAGTTAGCTTTGCGACAGTGTCAAAAAGAAATTTCGGATTGTTCTTATTTTCCTCAATTAAGTTGGAAAAATAGGATGATCGTGCAGCAGTGAGGGCTCTTCGATACTGCACGGTACTGTCTTTCCAAGCTAGTCGGAAGACTTCCAGTTTAGTGTGGCGCCATTTCCGTTCCAATTTTCTGGAAGCTTGCTTCAGAGCTCGTGTATTTTCTGTATACCAGGGAGCTAGTTTCTTATGACAGATGTTTTTAATTTTTAGGGGTGCAACTGCATCTAGGGTATTGCGCAAGGTTAAATTGAGTTCCTCGGTTAGGTGGTTAACTGATTCTTGTCCTCTGACGTCCTTGGGTAGGCAGAGGGAGTCTGGAAGGGCATCAAGGAATCTTTGGGTTGTCTGAGAATTTATAGCACGACTTTTAATCTTCCTTGGTTTAGGCTTTAACGAAACACGGCTTGTAACAAAAATTAATAGGCTTTAACGAAACACGGCTTGTAACAAAAAATAAAAAATGAGCAGTAAACAGTAGCCTACCAAGAAAGTCATTGCTCCAGACCAAGCTCCCGTGCAGCAGCTCTATTTCCTTTTCCAACAGCCAGATCAATCGCCTTCAACTTGAAAGCTGCATCATGTGCATTTCTCCGTGTCTTTGCCATGATGAGGGTGACAAAATGACTACCGTAATCAGAATGATGGGAAGTTTGAGAGCGCTCGATTTAATCTAAACAGTAAACAAAAAAGTTGTTTGACCTTAACCCGTTCGGCAATTTCATTGGTCTAATGAAAGCTTCATGCCGCCAAAAAACTGAGCACGTCACAGAATGTGTTTTTTTTTTTTTTTACAATTGAAGCGGGAAAAATCCATATATTAGCCGCGTCATTGTTTAAGCCGCGAGGTTCAAAGCGTGGGGAAAAAGTAGCGGCTTATAGTCCGGAAATTACGGTAGGCTACGTATCTGACAACAAATTGTGAAGAAACAGAATAATCATGAAAAGTATATATTTTTTTATTTAACCTTTATTTAACCAGGTAGGCAAGTTGAGAACAAGATCTCATTTACTATTGTGACCTGGCCAAGATAAAGCAAGCACTTTGACAGATACAACAACACAAAGTTACATATGGAGTAAAACAAACATACAGTCAATAATATAGTAGAAAAATAAGTCTATATACAAAGTGAGCAAATGAGGTGAGATAAGGGAGGTAAAGGCAAAAAAGGCCATGGTGGCGAAGTAAATAGAATATAGCAAGTAAAACACTGGAATGGTAGATTTGCAGTGGAAGAAAGTGCAAAGTAGAAATAGAAATAATGGGTCGCAAAGGAGCAAAACAAATAAATAAATACATTAGGGGAAGAGGTAATTGTTTGGGTTAAATTATAGATGGGCTATGCACAGGTGCAGTAATCTGTGAGCTGCTCTGACAGCTGGTGCTTAAAGCTAGTGAGGGAGATAAGTGTTTCCAGTTTTAGAGATTTTTGTAGTTCGTTCCAGTCATTGGCAGCAGAGAACTGGAAGGAGAGGCGGCCGAAGGAGGAATTGGCTTTGGTAGTGACCAGAGAGATATACCTGCTGGAGTGCGTGCTACAGGTGGGTGCTACTATGGTGACCAGCGAGCTGAGATAAGGGGGAACTTTACCTAGCAGGGTCTTGTAGATGACCTGGAGCCAGTGGGTTTGGCAACGAGTGTGAAGCGAGGGCCAGCCAACGAGAGCGTACAGGTCGCAGTGGTGGGTAGTATATGGGGCTTTGGTGACAAAACGGATGGCACTGTGATAGACTGCATCCAATTTATTGAGTAGGGTATTGGAGGCTATTTTGTAAATGACATCGCCGAAGTCGAGGATCAGTAGGATGGTCAGTTTTATGAGGGTATGTTTGGCAGCATGAGTGAAAGATGCTTTGTTGCGAAATAGGAAGCCAATTCTAGATTTAACTTTGGATTGGAGATGTTTGATGTGAGTCTGGAAGGAGAGTTTACAGTCTAACCAGACACCTAGGTATTTGTAGTTGTCCACATATTCAGTCAGAACCGTCCAGAGTAGTGATGCTGGACGGGCGGGCAGGTGCAGGCAGCGATCGGTTGAAGAGCATGCATTTAGTTTTACTTGTATTTAATAGCAGTTGGAGGCCACGGAAGGAGAGTTGTATGGCATTGAAGCTCGTCTGGAGGGTAGTTAACACAGTGTCCAAAGAAGGGCCAGAAGTATACAGAATGGTGTCTTCTGCGTAGAGCTGGATCAGAGACTCACCAGCAGCAAGAGCGACATCATTGATGTATACAGAGAAAAGAGTCGGCCCAAGAATTGAACCCTGTGGCACCCCCATAGAGACTGCCAGAGGCCCGGACAACAGGCCCTCCAATTTGACACACTGAACTCTATCAGAAAAGTAGTTGGTGAACCAGGCGAGGCAATCATTTGAGAAACCAAGGCTATTGAGTCTGTCAATGAGGATGTGGTGATTGACAGAGTCGAAAGCCTTGGCCAGGTCAATGATGCACAGTATTGTTTCTTATCGATGGCGGTTAAGATATCGTTTAGGACCTTGAGCGTGGCTGAGGTGCACCCATGACCAGCTCTGAAACCAGATTGCATAGCAGAGAAGGTGCGGTGGGATTCGAAATGGTCGGTAATCTGTTTGTTGACTTGGCTTTCGAAGACTTTAGAAAGGCAGGGTAGGATAGATATAGGTCTGTAGCAGTTTGGGTCAAGAGTGTCTCCCCCTTTGAAGAGGGTGATGGAAAGCAGCTGCGGTCAATCTTTGGGAATCAAAGACAACACGAAAGAGAGGTTGAACAGTCTAGTAATAGGGGTTGCAACAATTTCGGCAGATAATTTTAGAAAGAAAGGGTCCAGATTGTCTAGCCCGGCTGATTTGTAGGGGTCCAGATTTTGCAGCTCTTTCAGAACATCAGCTGACTGGATTTGGGAGAAGGAGAAATGGGGAAGGCTTGGGCAAGTTGCTGTGGGGGGTGCAGTGCTGTTGACCGGGGTAGGGGTAGCCAGGTGGAAAGCATGGCCAGCCGTAGAAAAATGCTTATTGAAGTTCTCAATTATAGTGGATTTATCGGTGGTGACAGAGTTTCCTATCCTCAGTGCAGTGGGCAGCTGGGAGGAGGTGCTCTTACTCTCTAAGGACTTTACAGTGTCCCAGAACTTTTTTGAGTTTGTGTTGCTGGAAGCAAATTTCTGCTTGAAAAAGCTAGCCTTGGATTTTCTAACTGCCTGTGTATATTGGTTTCTAACTTCCCTGAAACATTGCATATCACGGGGGCTGTTCAATACTAATGCAGAATGCCACAGGATGCTTTTGTGTTGGTTAAGGGCAGTCAGGTCTGGAGAGAACCAAGGGCTATATCTGTTCCTGATTCTACATTTCTTGAATAGGGCATGCTTATTTACGATGGTGAGGAAGGCATTTAAAAAAAATAACCAGGCATCCTCTACTGAAGAGATGAGGTCAATATCCTTCCAGGATACCCGGGCCAGGTCGATTAAAAACGCCTGCTCGCTGAAGTGTTTCAGGGAGCGTTTGACAGTGATGAGTGGAGGTCGTTTGACCGCTGACCCATTACGGATGCAGGCAATGAGGCAGTGATCGCTGAGATCTTGGTTGAAAACAGCAGAGGTGTATTTAGAGGGCAAGTTGGTTAGGATGATATCTATGAGGGTGCCCGTGTTTACGACTTTGGGGTGGTACCTGGGAGGTTCATTGATAATTTGTGTGAGATTGAGGGCATCAAGCTTAGATTGTAGGATGGCTGGGGTGTTAAGCATGTCCCAGTTTAGGTCACCTAGCAGCACGAGCTCTGAAGATAGATGGGGGGCAATCAGTTCACATATGGTGTCCAGAGCACAGCTGGGGGCAGAGGGTGGTCTATAGCAGGCGGCAACTGTGAGAGACTTGTTTTTAGAGAGGTGGATTTTTAAGTTCAAATTCTTTGGGTACAGACCTGGATAGTAGGACAGAACTCTGCAGGCTATCTCTGCAGTAGATTGCAACTCCGCCCCCTTTGTCTGTTCTATCTTGTCTGAAAATGTTGTAGTTAGGGATGGAGATTTCAGAGTTTTTGGTAGTCTTCCTAAGCCAGGATTCAGACACGGCTAGGACATCCGGGTTGGCAGAGTGTGCTAAAGCAGTGAATAAAACAAACTTAGGGAGGAGGCTTCTAATGTTAACATGCATGACACCAAGGCTAAGTATGAGGTATAACAAAAGATGAATACAAAAAGCACACCAATTGACCATTCTGCTTTTCCTCCAACATGGACTTTTATTGGCGCCATTGTTTGAAGCACTGTCACCATGAACATTTTTTTTAATTAACTTGTATATTTCATTTCCTCTACATCATATTATAACTCCTGACAAATGTAAAGGCTTACTTTGTTAGTATTGAAACACGGTAAATGCCAATGTAAAAGACAGCATATGTATTTGATTCAGAGGGTAGAAATTGCTTATTTTGTCGATATGACTTACCAAGCCAAGCAGAGCTGTTTGTTTTTATTGGGATACAAATGATCCTGTGCTTTCTCATTAGTTTTGTAACTAACAGTCATTTAACAGATATAATGATGTCATTTTAGGCCTACTGATAATTTCTCAATTGCGAGCTATCATTGACAGCCTGTGAGCTGCCGGACATGCAGTTTTGGGCAAAGATGCAACCTTTGGTAGTCTGATACTCAGAGTCAGAGGCTGCCACATTACAGACAAAGTAAGAACCATGATGAGAGCCCCACCTGTTATGAGCCTCACCTGTTTAGCAAAAAAATTATACAAATAAAATACACATTGATATTTTTGTTGTTTTTGTTGCCTGTGTTGCATGTTATTTTGGCATTAATACATGTCACATATCAGTTTGCAAACTCTTTTTTTTTAAATGTATTGAGTTAATAAAGCCGCATACAAACATGGTCTCTTTTTTGTTTTCTTGAGTAAAGCAGCTCAAAAATGCAGGTGTTTCAGCCCAGCTCAGTGCTTTCTGTGGTGGAGGGTCAGCCAGCAGAAAATACAGAGCGTAGGGGTTGGTAATCTTCTCTAGTTGTGCCATGATTGGCTCAGTGTTCTGTCACCCATGGGGACACTACGTCACCGCCAAATCTACTGGGAGAGCTAGAAAGTTCAAGTCTCCTTGGGTGCTGCCATAGATTTACATTAGAAGTGCCCATCCAAGAAGGCTCAAGGTCATTGGCCACAGATAAAATGACACAAAATGATATCTACCGTAGCTTTGATTGTCAACATGTCAACATCATACTTTCAAAAGCTTACCTAGCAAGCTAGATAAGCAGTCATCATCATGAATCACATCGACAATCTACTGGCAAATCCTTTTCAATCCTTGTCATATGAAGATAAATGATCGGCCATTGGACATAAACATCACACAACAAGTTCAACAATGAGTGGTTTGATGGAATCAGTGGCTAATTGCAAGTGTTGCAAAGCAATCACTATTTTTCTTCCCCTGCTATTCAGTGGAGAGAGTGTGTGGTACAAGTCTGGGATTAAGGGTATATTTTCCAATCTTGAAAGAATAAACACTCACACACAACACCATGGGCCAGAAAAGGTTGAATACATTGGCCATGCTGTCAATCCAGCATGACTTCTGCTGCGTTCAAAACAACTGTAAACTCGGAACTGGGGAATCTCAGACTTAAGTGAGTTCAAGATAACTGGGAACTCTGGAAAAAAACTAGCTCTGACTGGGAAAATATATTTTGAACGGTCATCCAACTCGGAATTCCAAATCAGGTACTCTGGCCTCTTTCTAGTGCAGGGTGGCAGCTATGCCGTCACTGTGGGGCACTGCGGTAGTGTTTTAATTGTTTTATCAGAGTGACAGACAGGAGAAACAAGTGGACTAAAGTATTCCTTCCAGTGTAGGCTGAGGCTTGGGCCCAGGCTCCATGCTAGACAGTCAATTACAAGGAGTGGAATGGCCCTGGGGTAAACATATGGGAGGGAGATAACACTCTGCGCTGTGCGGAACCTTCCGGACAGACACTCTCTCTCACAGACCCTGCAACCCTTCAGCCTGCTATAACCTCTACTACACACAGGAGAGAGAGGAGGAGTGTGATGTGGATATTTGTATGAATAGAAATAGATATTCGGTGAATACTACAGAGACTGTATTGGGGATTTTTTTTAATCAATATTCAGCATTTGTAGCAGAATGGACAGTACATTATATTGCTTCTGACGGTCTTCTAGGCCTTCAGTTTGCAGGGTTTGATACGCTGGCTGTCTTGGTTCACATTCTGTGTTTTTAACCTTTTACTGCAGTGGTCTAGATCAGGGTCACAGAGTGATTCTTGGTAGTCTTAAACAAATTTACTTTGAAACAAAAGGGCTTAAAAAGAGGACACCTGTACAATGTCAGATATAGAGTAGACGTGTTCAAGTTTGCATCCCAATATTACACTTTATATACTTACATCACAGAAGACTGAAATGTAACAACTATTTGACATAGAAATACAGTTTTATTTAAACATCTTTATTAATTATTCAATTATTAAAAATATTAGTAACATTCTACCCATGAGGTGAAAGAGGGCGCTTTAGGTCATGGACTGCTACACCTAGAAGGACAACACAATCTTAGAGTGTTCTGTGTAAAGTGTGATCACATTGTGATTGCTGTAATAACCCATAATCAACACTCCCTCAACGTTTCCTCAACACTAATGCAGCCCCTCCTCCTGCTTCCCAGATAGACTAATAAATAACAGGGCCATTACAGTAGGCTGTGTCTCCCACTGCTCCAGTGGTTCAAACATGGGGACTATGTAATGTGCTCACTGGTGGCCACAGTCTCAGCCAGCCCAGCAAATGAATTTAGGGAACAATCTCAGGATCCATCACTTCACTTAGCCAATTACGAGATAGCGAGAAAGATGTCTATTACCATAAGGGCCAATCAATAGCCGGAGCCAGAGAGGCCTAATGTCTGTCCCTGTGCCACTAGGGGTTACATGGGTTCTAATGGAGGGGGCGGGCTCACCGCTCTTCTTTGACGGACAGATAGACTGACCCGTCAGATAAATATGGTTACAGGATGTCAGGATTAAAAGGTTTCACCTTGAAGATTGTAAATGTGACAACTGTTGTGGTGGTGAGATGATCACCATGGGAGTCTTTACTGCCTCAATCAGAAAATAGCGAAGCTGTTGTTTTAAATGTTTCACTTTCAGTTTTGTTTGATTTTTGTGGATGTTTTTCAGGAGGCTGTACATCATGAATACTGGTTGTTGATACTTTTGACAGTTGATGTGGACAAGGAAATGATTTAGGGATCCAGCACCTCTCTGGCCAGACAGACAGACAGTGGTGTTGAGGGAGGGTTTCTAGTTATCTGGATTTCGCAAATCGGATAGGATTAAATAGAATGTATAGATTGGATGAATCAATTGATTGTATGGGGATTCTCGTTCGATTCATTGTATCTCTATGAATTTAATCCTATCCGAATAGATCATTTTTGAAAAACTGGGCCCCGGGGTCCTTATTGCAGGGTATTATCTCTCGGACACCCACTCCTCATTCATCATTATTCATCACTCAACATCTCTCTCTCTCTCTCTCTCTCTCTCTCTCTCTCTCTCTCTCTCTCTCTCTCTCTCTCTCTCTCTCTCTCTCTCTCTCTCTCTCTCTCTCTCTCTCTCTCTCTCTCTCTCTCTCTCTCTCTCTCTCCTCTCTCTCTCTCTCTCTCTCTCTCTCTCTCTCTCTCTCTCTCTCTCTCTCTCTCTCTCTTTCTGTCTTCACTATCTCTCTCTCTCTCATTCTCTCTCTCTCTCTCTCTCTCTGTCCCCTCTCTGTCCCCTCTCTCTCTCCAGCCCTTCCCATGTTTATGTCTGTAGTATGAGCACAATTCCATTGGTTCTATCTTATATATGCTGTGGACGTATCTACTGTAGTTGTAGCCTGACAAAAGACCATGTCCATACTCAAGGTCACATCAATGCCTCAGTATGTGAAGCAGAGTGTCCTTGTAAGCTGGAACATTTAACTGTGCTGCAGCATTATAGACAATAAATTGAGTGTACCCCTTTTGCCCTCAGAACAGCCTCAATTCATCAGGGGCATGGACTACAAGGTGTCAAATATGTTCCACAGGGATGCTGGCCCATGTTGACTCCAATGTTTCCCACAGTTGTGTCAAGTTGGCCTGATGTCCTTTGGGTGGTGGACCATTCTTGATACACACGGGAAACTGTTGAGCATGAAAAACCCAGCAGCGTTGCAGTTCTTGACACACTCAAACCGGTGCACCTGGCACCTACTACCATACCCAGTTCAAAGGCACTTAAATCTTTTGTCTTGCCCATTCACCCTCTGAATGGCACACACACAATCCATGTCAAATTGTCTCAAGGCTTAAAAATCCTTCTTTAAACTGTCTCCTCCACTTCGTCTACACTGATTGAAGTGGATTTAAGAGGTGACATCAATAAGCGACCATAGCTTTCACCTGGTCAGTCTATGTCATGGAAAGAGCAGGTGTTCCTAACGTTTTGAATACTCAGTGTATATTGGATGTACAGTAAACTCTATTCTTCTTCTTAAGTTGAATACATCACTTGAACCTGCTGCATTTTTATGATTATAGAAGCAAACTGTTACCTAAGAATTCTCTCCTTGAAGACCTGAGGACAACCTCAAAGCGTCAAAGAGATTTTTGTGACATACTTTAGGTCGATAGTGATGGCTCTGCACTGTACTAAGTCCCTAATGAGGCATTGAACGATGACTGAATGACTTGAATTTGTATTGTAAAATACCTAGAAATATAACGCATCCATTGCCTTCAACATGCTGTCATTGCCAATGTACTGGACAATAGTTGTGAGATGGACTGCAGAAAAAATTGAACAGCCGAGAGTTAATGGGACTGAGAGACTACACTGCATGGTGTTGTAGTTAAATGCTGCAGTAGATAAGAAACAAATGGTTTTGCAGATGAGGACAAAGTTAGGGTTAAGGTTAAGGCTAAAACCCTTTTGTAGATGACGTTGAATTAAAAAACAGTTCTCATCTAATTTATATTGAGATTCCTAAGACTCATATCTTTCAGCAAATCTCATGCTGGTGTCTCCCGTAGTTTTGGAACCTGGTGATTTACCTGTTAACCTAAGGTCGATGCCCACCCCCCCCATGTCGCACTTCTACATCAGCCGTGAAAGGTGACAGGTTAGAGTGGTGTTTGTCAGACCATGAGGTGGCCCAAAAATGTGTCTTCACACAAAATCGTCTGTAGCGTCCGAACGATGAAACTCTCACGTACACGACGGTGTTCTCCATTTTTCTCTACGACCCCCACAAGCATCTTGGGAATCTGAAGTCAGTACAGCCGATCTGCCAACTTCTGTCTGTAGAGTCCGAACAGTTTGGGCTACACACCTCGATGGCCCCTCTGTTAAAACGGGACTCTCACGAGCACGTACATCTTTTTCTCTAGGACCCCCACAGGCCTCACAAGACTTGTCTGTAGGTCCCCCGGTACCAGTTGAAAAAAATGTATGGAAGTATATATGGACTTTGTTTAGTGCCAAAAATAAGGAGTTAAATACATGTAAAAAAAAAAATAATACAAATGTTTCCTGATCTTTCTTATATCTCTCAGATATAGGACAGACACTTCAGAACAAACTTCCTTTTGATTTTCTGTGGGGACTGTTGTTCCATGTAGTGAATACTTCAAGGGGTCTTAAAATTATAAATCAAATAGCTGAATTATCCTTGGTATGACCTTCTTAATACAATTCCTTAGTAGAACCCCCCTCCCCTGGTATAGACAGGGCTTAGACTCTAATGGGTTAAACGTTTTTAATGAAAATCACATTAATTTACAATTTCCCCTCCTTTTCAGTCATCAACATTGGAATCAGGTCGGATTGATTGTCCCAGTTCTAGCCCAGAGGTCATTGAGATGAATATATCATTATGACGTGTTTTGGGGTACAGTAGATTGCCTATTCAGTCTCCCCTACAGTAGTCAGTCAGGTGTGTTGGATGGCAGCGTGTGTCTGCAAGGGGAAACAGTGCATCAGGACGTTGCAGTAGACAAAAACATAGAGACACTGCCCATAAGGACCAGGATGAGCCCACAACACGTTATTACTCCAGTCAGGCCGACGTTAATCTTCATCAATTCTTAAACTCATAAGACTCCTTGCCTCTCTCACTCTCCAAATTATACCATCTATCAGCCAGCTCCCCTTCTCTTCCCTTCCTCTCCCTCCTGTCCTCTCTCTCTCTCTCCCTCTTTCTGCAGGAGACTGAGTGGCAGTGGATCGTCAAATTATCCCGAGGCTGTGAGAGACTGGGCTTTGTTTTGCAGGTGGTAATGACTAACAGCCCCCCCTCTCTTTCTCTCCCCTTTCACCCCATCTCTCTTTCTCTCCCCATCCCCCCTTCTCTCGTTCTCTCCCCATCACCCCCTTTTCTCTTTGCCCCCCCCCCTTCTGCCCTGCTCTCTCAACCTCCCCTCTCACTAATTACGACCCAGACAAAGGTGGCGGATTCTCCCTCCCACTCAGAGCTGTCAGCCACAGTGTAGGAGAGAGTTAATTTCACACTTACTGCATGGTTTAATTAAACAAGGGTAAAAACAAGGAGATTCACACCCATCTCTTACAGGGGGTGGGGGAGTCAGGGTGGTGGGTGTGTGTGTGTGTGTGTGTGTGTGTGTGTGTGTGTGTGTGTGTGTGTGTGTGTGTGTGTGTGTGTGTGTGTGTGTGTGTGTGTGTGTGTGTGTGTGTGTGTGTGTGTGTGTATACCCGGTGATTAGTATGAGGTGTTTCTTTATCTTATCTCTGTTTGTGTGGGTGTGTTTCTAAAGTACATGTTAAGGTTTTTTTCTGACATCAGAGGTTGACATACAGTATATATCATTTCTTTGCTTTCTGACTGAACCTTAATGTGTTTTGGTTTTGTTTTTAGATGTATTTTAACGAGGACTAAATTGGAATGTAATGGCTTATTAACGGGTACAGCCGCTCTCTGTTCTATCTGATCTGCCCTCTGCACTGTGAAGAGCATCACTACAACACAGCTCGTGCTCACTCGCAACACAACACTGTACACATCTCACTCTCACTCCCTCACTCTCAACACAACACAACACAACACAACAGGCAGACAGACAGACAGACAGACAGACAGACAGACAGACAGACAGACAGACAGACAGACAGACAGACAGACAGACAGACAGACAGACAGACAGACAGACAGACAGACAGACAGACAGACAGACAGACAGACAGACAGACAGACAGACAGACAGACAGACAGACAGCACAGAGCTACTCAGGTCATTGTGTTTTTGAGATACAGGTGGATGACAGCAGTATGTACTTTAGTCCAGTTTATCAGAGGGAGTGCAAAGTAAAGCAAAGCTTTGCACCTGTTTCAATGGCTGTTGGCTAACCACCGCTGAATCCTCTACCTAGCATGGTCGTCTATGAAGAGCAGTCTCACACTTGTCTCAGTGTGGCTTTGTTTCACTATGTGCATCTGCATGCATTATTTGTATCTCGTTGCACACACTCTGCTCTGTTCTGCAGATGTGGGTGGTGTGAGTGAGTGGTGTGAGTGTGTGTATTGGCATCTCTAGATCTTATGAGTGACATGACATTTGTATGTATTTCCACTCATCCATAAAATATGCTAACCAGCAATGATGAAGCCTATTAAGTTAAATAACTCAAAAAATGGGTGGAGCTACACCAAAGCAGCACTGCATGACCAGACAGACAGTGTTCTCTCTGCAGTATTTATATAATGTGAATATTCAGTTGGGTTCTTCTCAGACCTGTGTGAGTGTTGTGTGTGTGTGTGTGTGTGTGTGTGTGTGTGCGTGTGCGTGTGTGTGTGCATGCGTGCGTGTGCGTGAGTGAGTGTGTGGTGAGCGTGTTGTGCGTGTGCGTGTTTGTGTGTGTGTATGTGTGTGTATGTGAGTGTGTGGTGTGCGTGCTGTCTACTCGTGCATTGAGAGAATACATAATTCCATATGTTTCCTCAGCTGGAACTCTATGCCGAGGGAGTCTGCAGTATGAACACGCAAAACAAAGGCTGGTTTGCTCTCAACAGTGGATCCATGTAATGCTACAGTAACCCATGTGTTGTTAACCTGTAACCATCTGTGTAGAGTTGGTGCATTGAATTAATGTGAGCATAGGTCAGGGGTGTCCATCGAGGTCAGTCTTCAACGAGGTGTGGAGGGCCGCACTGAAAATGACTGTCAAGCTTTCATTTGGGTGATTATTAGCAGCTGGACTCAGTCAGGAAACTGTCTGAATGTAGGTCCATTATCATACCTACACAGTGTCAATTTGGTTTTAGTCGTTTTAAAGTATATTGAGCCCCCCCCAATTTATTTATATTTTTTCTAAATTATAATAATATCGAAATGATGATGATGATGATGATTATTACTTTTTTAAATGAATTTTTTACTCAAACCACAATCTGAGCTCTGTACTCTTAAATATTTACATCAACGAATTGGCCATTATTCTAGAAAAATCCTCAGCCCCTGGTGTTAGTCTCCACAATTCAGAGGTTAAATGCCTACTCTTCGCAGATGACCGATGCCTGCTGTCACCCACAGCACATGGTCTACAGCAGAGCCTGGACCTGCTAGAGCAGTACTGCCAGACCTGGACCCCATCGTGTGTTCGAAACCCCTGACATAGGTGTTGAAACATTCTTTCTCATCAGAAGCAGACCTCTAACATTTCCTGTTTAGAGTGAAGAATGAAAAGGAATCAGTTCTGAAGAAAGAAAATACGTTAGTTGTGGAAATCTACTTTAGGAGCTGCATGTTGCTTTTAATTAGGACTGTACTGTTTCACACGGTGGGAGACGAGGCTGTTATTGAGGCTGTTATTCCTCACTTTGCCACAGTCTGAAGAGGAAGTCTTTGTTTCTCCTGATGAGCAATCAGTAGCTGGGATTCTGATTGCCATATTCAACTGAGGCTATTTGTCCCCTACGTAGTACACACAGTACAGTAGATTTATCAAGAGCCCTCTAATCCCGTATTGTGTAGGTCACTCATTGTCAAATACAGAACTTCTCAGAGTCTATGTCTAGCTAGTGATGCATAACTAGTTAGAAGTGCTGTAACAAAAACACTCCCACTTGGAAATGGTTCAAATATTTTAATCACAATTTCTCCTAGCAATCATCATTTGTGGTATGGGGCTAATGCCATATCATAGGCAGTAATTACACCCCATGATTACACGGGAGGGGGAGTACAATAGAGAATTCAATTGCAGGCTCAATATACCAACTCTTGTTATTCTTAAATGCTGTACGTCAGGGTATTATTGATGAGAAATGCAGGTGCCTGCGATGAAATACCTTGATTGTGTGTTCATCAAATAATTTTTTTGTTTGTTTGAATTTTTTGCGGAGTTTTGATTATATCCATAAACCCAGACAGTTAAATACAAAGAACCAGAAGTCAATTTAGTTTGTTTAGTATGAAAGTACGTGTTGTTTTCTCAGTAAACATATATTATAATAGGCTGTGAGTGGGCGTTTTTTGTCTGATTAAACTTGATGAGCATAAACGACAAACATTCACAGT
>NC_042981.1:35166804-35216804 GCF_901001165.1 Salmo trutta
GGGTTGGGTGGTGAGTTTAAATGAAATGAGAATGGTTCAATAAAAAAGTATCTCTCTCTCTCTCTCTCTCTCTCTCTCTCTCTCTCTCCTCTCTCTCGCTCTCTCTCTCTCTCTCTCTCTCCTCTCTCTCTCTCTCTCTCGCTCTCTCTCTCTCTCTCTCTCTCTCTCTCTCTCTCTCTCTCTCTCTCTCTCTCTCTCTCTCTCTCTCTCTCTCTCTCTCTCTCTCTCTCTCTCTCTCTCTCTCTCTCTCTCTCTCTCTCTCTCTCTCTCTCTCTCTCTCTCTCTCTCTCTCTCTCTCTCTCTCTTCTCTCTCCTCTCTCTCTCTCTCTCTCTCTCTCTCTCTCTCTCCTCTCTCTCTCTCTCTCTCTCTCTCTCTCTCTCTCTCCTCTCTCTCTCTCTCTCTCTCTCTCTCTCTCTCTCTCTCTCTCTCTCTCTCTCTCTCTCTCTCTCTCTCTCTCTCTCTCTCTCTCTCTCTCTCTCTCTCTCTCCTCTCTCTCTCTCTCTCTCTCTCTCTCTCTCTCTCTCTCTCTCTCTCTCTCCAGAACTATAATATTTTGCAATGCCCTATAGGGAACTGCAATATTCTACCATGCCTTATACAGAACTGCAAAATTCTACCATGCACTACAGAGAACTGCAACATTCTATCATGCAATATAGGGAACTGCAAAATTCTTATATATCCTTCAGAGATATGCCATTTTCTACCATAACATTTGAGTAATTTAGCAGACGCTCTTATCCAGAGCAACTTACAGTAGTGAATACATACATTTCATTTCATGCATTTTTTTTACTGGCCCCCCCCCGTGGGAATCGAACCCACAACCCTGGCGTTGCACACACCATGCTGGCGTTGAAAACACCATGCTCTACCAACTGAGCCACAGGGAAGACCCTATAGTGACCTATAACCTATAGTGAACTTCAATATTCTACAATGCCATATAGGGAACTGCAATATTCTTATATATCCTATAGGGAACTGCAATATTCCACTACGCCTTTTGAAATCTTCAATATTCTACCATGCAATATAGGGAACTTTAATATTTGACAATGTCTCACAGGGAACTGCAATATTCTACCATGCAATATAGGGAACTGCAATATTCTACCATGGCATATAGGGAACTGTAATATTCTTATATATCCTACAGCTAACTGCAATATTCTACCGTGCCTTACAGGGAACAGCAATATATTCTCCCATGGCCTAAAAGGTACTGCAATATTCTACCATGCCCTTTAGGGAACTACAATATTCTACCATGCCCTTTAGAGAACTACAATATTCTACCATGCCCTATAGGGAACTTCAAAATTCTACCATGCAATATAGAGAACTGCAATATTCTGCCATGCAATATAGGGAACTGCAAAATTAAACAATACATAGTAAGGAACTGCAATACTCTACCATGCCTTATACAGAACTGCAAAATTCTACCATTCCCTTTAGAGAACTACAATATTCTACCATGCCCTTTAGAGAACTACAATATTCTACCATGCCCTATAGGGAACTTCAAAATTCTACCATGCAATATAGAGAACTGCAATATTCTGCCATGCAATATAGGGAACTGCAAAATTATACATTGCAATATAGGGAACTGCAAAATTATACATTGCAATATAGGGAACTGCAAAATTCTACCATGCACTATAGGCAATTGCAAAATTATACATTGCACTATAGGGAACTGCAATATTCTGCCATGCACTATAGGGAACTGCAATATTCTGCCATGCAATATAGAGAACTGCAATATTCTGCCATGCAATATAGGGAACTGCAAAATTATACATTGCACTATAGGGAACTGCAATATTCTACCATGCACTATAGGGAACTGCAAAATTCTACCATGGCCTATAGAGAACTGCAAAATTCTACCATGGACTACAGGGAACTGCAATATTCTACCATGGCCTATAGGGAACTGCAATATTCTACCATGGCCTATAGGGTACTGCAATATTCTACAATGCCCTATAGGGAACTGCAAAATTAAACAATACATAGTAAGGAATTGCAAAACTCTACCACGGCTTATAGGGATCTGCAATATTCTACCATGCCCTTTAGAGAACTACAATATTCTACCATGCCCAATAGGGAACTTCAAAATTCTACCATGCAATATAGAGAACTGCAACATTCTACCATGCATGCAATATAGGGAACTGCAAAATTATACATTGCATAAGGGAAAATATGCAATATTATTAATTTAATTTTCATGTAGGCTCTATGGAAATGGCCTGGAAATGCCATTGCACGGCGCAAAGGATATCTGCAAAAAAAGTTTTTTCAATTCTAAAAACTGGCAAAAACATATATTAACTGAAAAATGACATATGTAGTTTCTTGCAATTTGTCACGACTCCCACCGAAGGTGGCGCCCCCTTCTGCTCGGCGGTCGTCGTCAACGGCCTACTAGCTGCCACTGATTCCTTTTTTTGTTTTCCCCCTTTCTGTTATTGTTTGCACCTGTCCTTAGTTGGGTTGATTAGCGGGGCTGTATGAGCTAGCTGGTCCGCCTGCTCTTTGTGCGGGATTGTTTCTCTGTTGTTTGCTTGTGTACACGCTGATTGTGTTTTTGTGCTAGTGCGCGGTTTTTGCGCCGACTGTGTTTTCCACTGTGTTTGGGGCACTTTGTTTTGTGTGTGCTCTCATCGCTGTTTGGGGTGGCTTGTGTTTTCGCCATTTGGCTCATTAAAGCCATTACCCTGTATCACTGCTTCCTGGGTTTGATTCCTCTCCCACTACACCCGAGCATTACAGAATCCCGCACCACCTATGGAGTCAGCAGGAGCAGCGGGCCAACCCCCTTCCCTCGATGGAGGAACGCGTGCTCCATCATACATCCGTCCTCCACCGAATCGGATCCGCGATGGATCAACTGATGGAGAGGATGGACCGATGGGAGAGGAGTGGTCTCCTCTCTCCACCTCCGGCTCCTCCGACGCAGCCACTTCCGCCTCCCACTGCGTCTGGCTCTGGCGCGCTTCGTCTGGCGCTCCCGAGAGAGTATGATGGAGAAGCGGCTGGGTGCCAGGGATTTCTGCTCCAGCTCAAGCTGTACCTGGCCACCGTCAGACCTGCTCCCTCGGGAGAGGAGAGCGTGAGTGCCCTCATTTCCTGCCTGATGGGCCGAGCTCTGGAGTGGGCCAATGCTGTTTGGAATGGTCCGGACTCGGCGAGGGACCACTATCCAGAGTTCACCCGCCGCTTTCGGGCCGTGTTCGACCACCCTCTGGAAGGAAGAGCGGCGGGTGAGCGGCTGTTCCACCTCAGGCAGGAGACGAGGAGCGCGCAGGACTTCGCGCTGGAGTTCAGGACCTTGGCTGCTGGGGCGGGGTGGAACGACATAGACCATTATCGGTCTCATAGACCATTATCGGTGTAGTCTCCGGGCGGACGTCCGCAGGGAGCTAGCCTTTTCGGGACACCGCTCTTTCTCTCGATGAGCTCATCGATATGTCTATCCGACTGGACAATCTGCTGGCTGCCCGCGGGCGTTCGGAAAGGGTCCTGTCCGTTCCACCTCCGTGCACCCCCGTGGCTTTTCCTGCACCAGCTGTGGTCGGAGAGGACACACGGCCGACCGGTGCTGGAGGAGTCAGTCTGGGAGTCGAGAGGGCAGGCAGAACACTTCTCGGTCACCCCAGGTGAGTCAGCACCAAACTCACCCAGAACCCCCTGTTGGTCACGTGTTCTTATTAATTTTGTTTTCTGATTTTTTCCCCTCTTCCCAGCATAGGGCGCTAGTCGATTCAGGCGCAGCTGGGAACTTTATGGATCTCGGACTCGCCATTAAGCTGGGCATTCCGCGAGTGCCGATAGATTCCCCCTTCCCCGTGCACTCCCTAGATAGCCGGCCATTAGGGTCAGGGCTAGTTAGGGAGTCTACGGTTCCACTGGACATGGTAACGCAGGGGAATCATAAGGAACGGATTTGTTTCTTTCTTATCGATTCGCCTGCGTTTCCGGTGGTGCTGGGGGTCCCCTGGCTGGCTGATCACAATCCCCGGATTTCGTGGAAACAGGGGGTTCTCCAGGGGTGGTCTGAGGAGTGTTCAGGGAGGTGTCTAGGAGTTTCCATAGGTGCCACGTCAGTGGAGCGTCCAGACCAGGTGTCCACCGTGCGCAAACCCCCTGAATACGCCGATTTGGCGATCGCTTTTTGTAAAAAGAGGGTGACCAAATTACCACCTCATCGACAGGGGGATTGTGTGATAGATCTCCAGGTTAACGCTGCGCTTCCCATGAGTCACGTGTACCCCTTGTCACAGGAGGAGACGGTGGCTATGGAAACATGTCACGGAATCTCTGGGACAGGGGTACATTCGGCCCTCCATCTCACCCGCCTCCTCGAGTTTCTTTTTTTGAAGAAAAAGGAGGGAGGTCTGCGTCCGTGCATTGATTACAGAGGTCTAAATGCTATCACCCTGAGAGTAATGGGCAGGCGGAGAGGGTGAACCAGGAGGTGAGCAGGTTTCTGAGGTCGTATTGCCAGGACCGGCCAGGGGAGTGGGCGAGGTACATTCCTTGGGCGGAGTTAGCCCAGAACTCACTTCGTCACTCCTCTACTAACCTGTCACCCTTTCAGTGTGTTTTGGGTTACCAGCCGGTCCTGGCACCATGGCACCAGAGCCAAACCGAGGCTCCTGCGGTGGAGGAATGGGTACAGCGCTCCAAGGAGACCTGGAGAGCCGTCCGGGAATCCCTGAAGGAGGCCAGTGGATGGCAGAAGAGGAGTGCTGACCGCCACTGCAGTGAGGCACCCATGTTCGTACCGGGGACAGGGTCTGGCTCTCGACCCGGAACCTGCCCCTCCGCGTGCCCTGCCGGAAGCTGGGGCCGCAGTGTGTGGGGCCCTTCAAAGTCCTGAGGAGGATAAACGAGGTGTGTTATCGGTTACAACTCCATTCCTATTACCGTATTAACCCCTCGTTTCATGTGTCTCTCCTCAGGCCGGTGGTAGCTGGTCCCCTACAGGAAGATGAGGTCCCTCTGCCCCCTCTGGACATCGGGGGTCCTCGGCATACAGCATACGGGCCATTCTGGACTCGAGACGCCAGGTGAGGGGTCTGCAGTACCTCGTGGACTGGGAGGGGTACGGTCCGGAGGAGAGGTGCTGGGTGCCGGCGGAGGACGTCTTGGACCCATCCATGTTGAAGGATTTCCATCGCCTCCGTCCGGATCGCCCGGCGCCTCGCCCTCCGGGTCGTCCTCAAGGCCGGTGTCGGCGCGATGCAGGAGCCGCGCATCGGGGGGGGGGGGGGTACTGTCACGACTCCCACCGAAGGTGGCGCCCCCTCATGCTCGGGTGGCGCTCGGCGGTCATCGTCACCGGCCTACTCGCTGCCACTGATTCCTTTTTTGTTTTCCCCCTTTCTGTTATTGTTTGCACTTGTCCTTAGTTGGGTTGATTAGCGGGGCTATAAGAGCTAGCTGGTCCGCCTGCTCTTTGTGCGGGATTGTTTCTCTGTTGTTTGCTTGTGTACACGCTGATTGTGTTTTTGCGCTAGTGTGTGGTTTTTGCGCCGACTGTGTTTTCCCCTGTGTTTGGGGCACTTTGTTTTGTGTGCGCTCTCATCGCTGTTTGGGGTGGCTTGTGTTTTCGCCATTTAGCTCATTAAAAGCCACTACCCTGTATCGCTGCTTCCTGCGTTTGATTCCTCTCCCACTACGCCCGAGCATTACACAATTGCCATTTGTGACTTTAAATAACATTTATCTCAAAACATTGATTCCTAAAAGGGGTGTCCAGAAATGTTGTGCTTTATTCAATTTTCATTGCCGAAGTTCAGCTTTACAGCTTTAAAGGCAATGTTCCCGCTTTAGATGCATATATCGGTGTCACGCCTGCACCCACTCCCCCTCTCTGGTGCTCGAGGGCGCCAGGCTTCCCTTCATTATGCACAACTGTCACCATCATTACGCGCAGATGCGCAATATTGGACTCACCTGGACTTTGTTGATTAACCCCTCTATATCGGTCTGCTCCTCACTTTGTTCCCTGTATCAGCATTTGTGTAGTTATTTTTCCCCTGTCCAGACGCTGTTCCTTTTCTGTTTCATGTCCATGTTTCATTAAATGTTCCTGTACCTGCTTCTCCTCTCCAGCGTCGATCCCTACAGAATGCTGACACCACGGAAGGAAGCATCAGGGAGTTTGGGCTTATTGTTTTGGTTGGTGATGTTGGGTCTGGGTGCCGTCACTGACGGAACCGGGGGTGCCTCAGGTAACTCGTCGGGCTTCCATGCCTTAGTTGGCTCGAGACGTCTTCTTGCCTAGGTTGGCTCGGCAGGCGCCCACCCCATGTCATGCTTCAGCCGACACATCAGGCTCCCACAGCTCAGCCGGTTCGTCAGGCTTCTATGCCTTAGCCAGCTTGTCCAGCGCCCATGCCTTGGCCTGGCCCGCCCAGGCCAAGGCATGGCTCGCCCAGGTGGGACACCGGGTGGTGCCCCTAGAGGGGGGAGGGGGGGGGGGTGTACTGTCAAGCCTGCTCCCACCCTCCCCAGCTTCCCTTCATTACGCACATCTGTCACCATCATTACGTGCAGCTGCACAATATTGGACTCACCTGGACTCCATTACCTTGTTGATTTCTCCTCTATATTTGTCTGCTCTACACTTTATTCCCTGTGTCAGCATTTACGTCGTCGTTATTTTTCCCCTGTCCAGACGCTGTTCCCGTTCTGTTTCATGCCCGTGCTTCATTAAATGTTCAATCCCTGTACCTGCTTCTCGTCTCCAGTGTCGATCTTTACAATCGGCTCAATTGGAAATTACCTTAACATTTCTATTGCGGAATCTGTAATGCTTCAGCTTTACAGATTGAATAGAGCCCTTGGTTTACTCCATCAGATCTGTCTAAAAGTCTAAATTAATCAGGAATGAGCAGGGTCAGCTATACCATAACCCTCTACCGTCTAAGCCCTGTTTAAGCCGAGGGGAGCGGGGAGGAGGGGTTCTACTAAGCTATATGGAATTATTTTAAGAAGGTCAGACCAAGGCTCATTTAGCTATTTGATTTTGAAGTGTCCAAAAAATATATAAACAAAATTCTTTATGAACATTTTTATTTGGCCTTACTGCTAATAGCCCATACAAACACGTTGAATAACAGATTTACTACATTGAACAACAGATAGTCCTAAAAAAACAAAGCGAAACTGTAGGCCAAACCGCTCGGACGCTACAGACGATTTTGGGAGAAGACCGCTTTTCGGGATGTCTCATGGTCTGACAAACACCGCTCCAGCTCTGTCACCTTTCACCGCAGATGCGGAAGTGCGACATCGGCGTATGCGGTGGATTGAGACGCATCCAATGCAAAGAAACTGATATCTCTAGCTTTTACTGATGGATTGTTGTAGGATTTTTTATTATTATGCGAGATAGATTTCCGCAGGGCTGTTGAAATCAACTCTAGGGGGATAAGGACCCCTTATTCATGTCCTCATTACATGTAGTGGAAAAAGACCACTTATAGTCTGTAAATATATCTACTTTTGATAGATTTCAAGAAACAATATTGGAATGACCATGGTCACAAGCATAAACTGTAAACTCCATCTGCCTGATAGATTAAAATAGAATGTGCATTTTGCAGATTGATATAAAGAGAACTCTATTCTTAGGGCAGAAGGGTTATCATTGGTTGTTGCAAAAAGGTCAAGAGGCTTGGTTTACACGAGGCAACAAGATTTTTTCGCAAGTCCAACAGTAATCATGATCCACCACGACAGGTGCCTGTTAACATGCTAGCTAGCAAAATTATTTTGTGCAAGCCATATCCAAGAGGTAAGTTGAATGAGTAGATGAGAACTTTTTAAGAAATAAATTAAACAGTTTTAGCTTGATTGCAAAATTGCTAACTAGCATAATTTACTCTGAAGAAGCCTATTTAACAAATTATATTTGGAGAGGGGGGATATGGCTACTTTGGGAATCTAGCTAGCTAAGTAAGCTAGCTAACGTTAGCTTAGCTAGTAAGCTAACAAGCTAGCAAAGTTTTTTTCCAAGAAGCATGTTTACCAGTCACATGAATATATAGAAGACAAGGATAATGACCCTATTGCGGCTCCCCACAGACATGCTGCCCCCATTTCTCCTAGTCAACCATCTTCTAACTGCCCATTGACATATTACAAGAACAAAGCCATTAGGCCCTGCTTCAATGGCGAAGGTGCATAAAGATGGAGGAGTTCAGATATGACGTCATTGTTTGAGCACTATCCACAGACTTTAAAGTACGACGCGCGACATGGTTCAGTGTGCTTTTAAAATCAGCACAATCAGCTTCTTAGTTTTTTCTAATTGCTGCGGTCTTGGAGCTAGATTTAGGATCATGTGTACTGTGCTAATGTCAATTAAAAAAAAGAGTAACGGAGAGAACTATACGATACGGCGAATGAGCCGTTTGTGTTAAGTACATGGGGAGGAATTCGTCTTTAAGCACCTTCGTCATTGAATAAAATCAGTAGTATATATGTATATATATATCAGTAGTATATATGAAGTCAGTCTCTTATCTTACACACCTGATGCACATGAAACCAGCACAATAGGATATTGGACTCGGGAACACTTTTCTGACTGCATTCAGCTCTTTGAGGTCTCTATCATTCATCACAGACATATAAAACCAAACACAAGTGAAATAAATAGAGAGCTAGAACTGGATGGATGAATGGAGGGACGGATGGAAGGAAGGATTGTTACAGGTTAGAAGCAAGGGTCATACGTTATGTTATGATAGTTGGTTGCACACAGTACGAGATGAGGGTTCCGAAATAGTGAGTATCAAAGCAATTAATAAGAATGTTGATTATGATGACAACAGTTTTTGAACACTGTCCACAATAGAGTGAATACAATGGTATTAGACAAGTGTTTTACCAACAATTAAATGATGATCTTGACTGGGAATTAAGCATGGATTGGCCTGCCGTAATTTCTCTAAATACCTCCCCTATAGTGTCAGTTTTTTCCGCAGAATTAAACATGCTATAGGAAGTCCTCTACCACTATGCTTGATGGTAAGGATAGCATAGAACGCATAACCATAGGTTAGTGGCATCCAGAAATACCATGGGATGTGGGATCTCTTGTAGTTGTTGTTTTGGCCATTTTCTTTGGACAACTATCATCAGATGCTGCTTAGATACATTACAGAGAGGATGATAGATTAGAATGTTGTCCTTCAGATCAGAATTGACTAGCTTTTCTACACTGGTGTTCTCTTTCACATCAAGGACTCATAAGGCTTTCAAGCTTCATTTGATGTTGCGAACATCTTTAGGGGCTTGAAAGTAATACCGGGTGTTGTTTGTTGCCATGTCCTTTACTCATAGCCCGATCACAAATCTTCACAAGCACCTCTGATATAGAGCATCCTTGAGAAACCCACAACTCCACAAAGGACAGAAGCTCAGGATCAATGCGGCGACAACCCCGTTTTGCGTCAGCATAGTCAAGTCCAATGTGTTCTACCATTTTGTGTACGACAGCACCTTTAAAACCAGTGTCCCTAACAATTTTAAAAGAAACATAGGCCCCACACCAATTATCCCTAGTGTCACATGGTTTTCCTATGCTTCACCCTATTGGCTTGCTGCTTCATTCACATGAATAGTGGAAGTATTCATTACTGAGAGAGTGAACTGCTTTGAATTATGTTTTGGTTTCTGTTTGAACCTTCTCTATGTACATTCTCAAAAATTCCTCATCTCCATCAAAAAGGACAACCTCACGTTCACGCCTCTCATCTTTCTCTTTTTTAAGACGCTTTTCAACTCCTCTCAACCATACACCCTCCATTTCCTGTAGAAAAGACAAATGTTGTAAATTATAATAGAAAAAAGCTAATTCAGAGATAAGAATGAATAAACACTTTAGGCTAATCAAACAAAATCATGCACAATTTAAATTGTTATAGTTCAACTTCTTCAGTAGGCTATAGAACGTAAAGTCATAGCTGAATGTACAGTTGAAGTCGGAAGTTTACATACACTTAGGTTGGAGTCATTAAAACTCGTTTTTCAACCACTCCACAAATTTCTTGTCAAACTATAGTTTTGGCCAGTCGGTTAGGACATCTACTTTGTGCATGACACAAGTAATCTTTCCAACAATTGTTTACAGACAGATTATTTCACTTATAATTCACTGTATCACAATTCCAGTGGGTCAGAAGTTTACATACACTAAGTTGATGTAACGCCCTGGCCATAGAGAGGGGTTTTTTGTTCTTTATTTTGGTTAGGCCAGGGTGTTACATTGGCGTTCTATGTTCTGTTTCTATGTGTTTGTATTTCTTTGTTTTGGGCCGTGTGTGGCTCCCAAATCAGGCACAGCTGAAGTTCGTTGTTGTTGATTGGGAGTCACACATAAGTGCATGTTTTTCCGTTGGGGTTTTGTGGGTAATTGTTTCTGTTCGTGTTACTGTGTTAAACGTGACAGGACTGTTTTGGATGTCTGTTTATTGTTTTGTATTGTATAGTGTTCTTGTCGTAATTAAATATATGACGAACACTAACTCCGCTGCATTTTGGTCTTCTTCCGACGACAGCCCTTACAGTTGACTGTGCCTTTAAACAGCTTGGAATATATGATAGGCTAATTGACATCCTTCGAGTCAATTGGAGGTGTACGTGTGGATGTATTTCAAGGCCTATATTCAAACTCAGTGCCTCTTTGCTTGACATCATGGGAAAATCAAAAGAAATCAGCCAAGACCTCAGAAAATAAATTGTAGACATCCACAAGTCTGGTTCATCCTTGGGAGCAATTTCCAAATGCCTGAAAGTACCACATTCATCTGTACAAACAATAGTACGCAAGTATAAACACCATGGGACCACGCAGCCGTCATACCGCTCAGGAAGGAGACACGTTCTGTCTCCTAGAGATGAACGTACTCTGGTGCGAAAAGTGCAAATCAATCCCAGAACAACAGCAAAGGACCTTGTGAAGATGCTGGAGGAAACAGGTACAAAAGTATCTATATCCACAGTAAAACAAGCCCTATATCGACACAACCTGAAAGGCAGCAAGGAAGAAGCCACTGCTCCAAAACGGCAATAAAAAAGACAGACTACCGTTTGAAACTGCACATGGGGACAAAGAGCATGCTTTTTGGAGAAATGTCCTCTGGTCTGATGATACAGAAATAGAACTGTTTGGCCAAAAGGGGGAGGCTTGCAAGCTGAAGAACACCATCCTAACCGTGAAGGACGGGGGGTGGCAGCATCATGTTGTGGGGGTGCTTTGCTGCAGGAGGGACTGGTGCACTTCACAAAATAGATGGTGTCTTGAGGAGGAAAATGATGTGGATATATTGAAGCAACATCTCAAGACATAAGTCAGGAAGTTAAAGCTTGGTCGCAAATGGGTCTTCCAAATGGACAATGACCCCAAGTATACTTCCAAAGTTGTGGCAAAATGGCTTGAGGACAACAAAGTCAAGGTATTGGAGTGGCCATCACAAAGCCCTGACCTCAATCTCATAGAAAATGTGTGGGCAGAACTGAAAAAGCATGTGCGAGCAAGGAAGCCTACAAACCTGATTTAGTTACACTAGCTCTGTCAGGAGGAATGGGCCAAAATTCACCCAACTTATTGTGGGAAGCTTGTGGAAGGCTACCCGAAATGTTAGACCCAAGTTACACAATTTAAAGGCAATGCTACCAAATACTAATTGAGTGTATGTAAACTTCTGACCCACTGGGAATGTGATGAAAGACATAAAAGCTGAATAAATCCTTCTCCCTACTATTATTCTGACATTTCACATTCTTAAATTAAAGTGGTGATCCTAATTGACCTAAGACAGGGAATTTTTACTAGGAGTAAATGTCAGGAATTGTGAAAAACTGAGTTTAAATGTATTTGGCTAAGGTGTATGTAAACTTCTGACTTCAACTGTATAATATTATAGGCATTTTGCCATTTTACTGCTCATACCAACGCTCCCCTCAAGCTAGCTAGCTATACACTGGTTTAACAAGATGAGACAAATGGTAGAACTCAATAAACTTTGTTGGCTTCACTTTTGCACACTAACATTCAATCACTGAGATAAAGCTGATCTTGAGGCTGATATATACTGAATAGAAGACACCATCTGCCATAACTACACTATCAATAAAGACTGTCACAAGATAAATGTGAGCACGGTAAGGTTTAATAAGGCGTCAATTTCAACACAGTTTCAATTTGGTTTTAATAATTTCGATGTCGATTGAGATCGTTTTCTCTCCCCCCAATTTTTATAAAATCATATTTTTGGGAGTGGCAACAGTGATTTAGCACCACAGCTAAATTACTATAGCGGAAAGACTGACTATTGATTGAAGACTTTGCATCAAGCTAGCTGGCTTACTAGTTGCAAGAACTAATGTTTCACAGCAAGCTTCTTGCTGATGTTGCAAGCTGCCCTGGCTAACAGCTAGTTACTCACTAGCTAGCTAACATAGATACCTAACATAGCTAGCTAGCTACATGGATTGACAACCCATCTAGCTAGCTATGAACTAACGTTGCACAGCAAGCTAGGTGGCTGTGTTAGCTAGCAAGCTGTATGATTATCTGTCACAAAAAAACAAGCTTCTTACTGATGTTGCAAGCTGCCCTGACTAACAGATAGTTATCTAGCAAGCTAGTGAGTTAGCTACATGGATTGACGACCCACCTAGCTAGCTAACGTCAGCTAGCTATTGCTACTGTTGTTTGACACTGGTTGTTATTGTTTTATTAGTCAGGGCATATTTAGCACTGTAAGGTGGTTGCTACCTAAAAAAAGTATTTGTAAAAGTAACATTAAGTAGCTTACCCGTCGTTAGGTTCGTAGTAGTAAGCAATAGTGATGCAAATGCGATAACTGAATCTGGTAAATCCAACAATTGACCTTTGAGCAAGCCAAACATATTCCTTCTATCCCCAGGGCAGAGTTGCCCAAGGAACAAAGTTGACAGCACTTTGGTTGAAATACAGTACCAGTAAAAAGTTTATACACACCTACTCATTCAAGGGTTATTCTTAATTTTTACTATTTTCTACATTGTAGAATAATAGTGAAGATATCAAAACTATGAAATAACACATATGGAATCATGTAGTAACCAAAAAAGTGTTAACAAGTCAAAATAGATTTTATATTTGAAATTCTTCAAAGTAGCCACCCTTTGCCTTGATAACAGCTTTGCACACTTTGGCATCCTCTCAACCAGCTTCATGAGGAATGCTTTTTCAGCAGTCTTGAAGGAGTTCCCACATATGCAGAGCACTTGTTGGCTGCTTATCCTTCGCTCTGCGGTCCAACTCATCCCAAACCATCTCAATTGGGTTGAGGTCAGGTGATTGTGGAGGCCAGGTCATCTGATGCAGCACTCCATCACTCTCCTTCTTGATCAAGTAGCCCTTACACAGCCTGGAAGTGTGTTTTGGGTCATTGTCCTGTTGAAAAACAAATGATAGTCCCACTAAGCGCAAACCAGATGGGATGGCGTATTGCTGCATAATGCTGTGGTAGACATGCTTGTTAAGTTTGCCTTGAATTCTAAGTAAATCACAGACAGTGTCACCAGCAAAGCACCCCCACACCATCACACCTCCTACTCTATTCTTCACAGAGGGAACCACACATGCAGAGATCGTCCATTCACCGACTCTGCATCTCACAAAGACACGGCGGTTGGAACCAAAAATCTGAAATCAGACCAAAGGACAAATTTCCACTGGTCTAATGTCCATTGCACGTATTTCTTGGCCCAAGCAAGTCTCTTCTTATTATTGGTGTCCTTTAGTAGTGGTTTCTTTGCAGCAATTCAACCATGAAGGCCTGATTCACACAGTCTCCTCTGAAAAGTTGAGGTTGAGATGTATCTGTGTCACAACACAACTGATTGGCGCAAATGCATTAAGAAGGAAATAAATTCCACAAATGAACTTTTAACAAGGCACACCTGTTAACCTGTTTGGGATAGGGGGCAGTATTTTCACGGCCGGATAAAAAACGTACCCAATTTAATCTGGTTACTACTCCTGCTCAGAAACTAGAATATGCATATAATTTGTAGATTTGGATAGAAAACACTCTAACGTTTCTAAAACTGTTTGAATGGTGTCTGTGAGTATAACAGAACTCATATGGCAGGCCAAAACCTGAGAAGATTCCATACAGGAAGTGCCCTGTCTGACAATTTATTGTCCTTCTGTAGCATCTCTATTTGAAAATACAGCATCTGTGCTGTAACGTGACATTTTCTAAGGCTTCCATTGGCTCTCATAAGGCGCCAGAAAGTGTAATGGGGTGTCAGCAGTCTCTGGGCGAAGAACAGCAGGAGTATTTGTTAGCGGTCAGGCTGGGAACAGTGACACTGGAGATGCGCGTCCACGAGACTACTCCATTTTTTTCTTTCAGCCTTTGAATGAATACAACATCGCCCGGTTGGAATATTATCGCTATTTTACGAGAAAAATAGCATAAAAATTGATTTTAAACAGTGTTTGACATGCTTCGAAGTACGGTAATGGAATATTTTGAATTTTTTTGTCACGAAATGTGCTCGCGCGTCACCCTTCGGATAGTGACCTCAACGCACGAACAAAACGGAGCTATTTGAATATAACTATGGATTATTTGGAACCAAAACAACATTTGTTGTTGAAGTCGAAGTCCTGGGAGTGCATTCTGACGAAGAACAGCAAAGGTAATCCAATTTTTCTTATAGTAATTCTGAGTTTAGTGAGCACCAAACTTGGTGTCAAATTAGCTAGCCTGTGATGGCCGAGCTATCTACTCAGAATATTGCAAAATGTGCTTTCGCCGAAAAAGCTATTTTAAAATCTGACACCGCGATTGCATAAAGGAGTTCTGTATCTATAATTCTTAAAATAATTGTTATGTTTTTTGTGAACGTTTATCATGAGTAATTTAGTAAATTCACCGGAAGTTTGCGGTGGGTATGCTAGTTCTGAACATCACATGCTAATGTAAAAAGCGGGTTTTTGATATAAATATGAACTTGATTGAACAAAACATGCATGTATTGTATAACATAATGTTCTAGGAGTGTCATCTGATGAAGATCAAAGGTTAGTGCTGCATTTAGCTGTGGTTTTGGTGACATATATGCTTGCTTTGAAAATGGCTGTGTGATTATTTTTGGCAGGGTACTCTCCTGACATAATCTAATGTTTTGCTTTCGCTGTAAAGCCTTTTTGAAATCGGACAATGTGGTTAGATTAACGAGAGTCTTGTCTTTAAAATGGTGTAAAATAGTCATGTGTTTGAGAAATTGAAGTTATAGCATTTTTGAGGTATTTGTATTTTGCGCCACGCTCTACCGCTAGCGGAATGTCTGTCCCTAAAAGGTTAATTGAAATGCATTCCAGGTGGCTACCTCATGAAGCTGGTTGAGAGAATGCCAAAGTGTGCAAAGCTGTCATCAAGGCAAAGGGTGGCTACTTTGAAGAATCTCAAATATAAAATATATTTGAGTTGTTAAACACTTTTTTGGTTACTACATATTCCATATGTGTTATTTCATAGTTTTGATGTCTTCACTATTATTCTACGATGTAGAAAATAGTAAAAATAAAGAAAAACCCTTGAATGAGTAGGTGTGTCCAAACTTTTGACTGGTACTGTATGCTTCATTTAATTGTATTTTTAGAGGCAAAAATATGTCTGTTTTCAGTAGCAACTCTGTCACTGATGGGTGACCCCCTTAAGATCGTTTATTTTGGTCAATATTGTGAACAAATACTGTAATCACTGTTCTGCAACATATGCTTAAACAATTAGAGTATTTGCTGTACTAGATCTGAGTGATAAGGTTTGCATTATAAAATGTTTTATGTTCTAAATCTAGAAAACATGCCAAAATATTAACGAAATTAGGCCTGGAGTATTTAATAGTGATACAGTATAAAACAAAAAATACATATGTTTGGAGATGTGTATTACGTATTTGAATAATATAACAACCAAGGCCTTTAAACACTTGTTGGACAATAACTGTAAACATAAAATTCCTTTTATGGTGTCTGATGGAGCTGACATAAATCCAGTTAGTTGCACTTCATGACAAAATGTTTTTGGGGAGGTTGTTCCTTTACAGATACTTCGGTCTATCAAAACATATATTTCAAATGTTGATAATATTAAGACAACTATTTGAGACTGTCCTTTCTTTCAAGAATCCCTGAGCTCTAAAACAGCCTTGACCTTGCAGAGGCCCCGCTTAACTGGGCTACGCCACTGACCATGCCCTTTAGGGAACTGCAATGTTAATTTATCACTGGGGTTATTTCCGGTTTGGGATGTTAACTTCATTTATTGAACTGTTTTTAGGAGGCTAGGTGTGCTGTTCACAACTTGACCTACTTTTGGGGCTGATTAATTGGGCTACTCCGTCTAGCCTTACACAACACACATCCCTGTCCGGTTAGAGTAAGAATTACGGGATATCCGCCACTTCTTTTCTGATGGAGGCGCTTTCGCCGTCACTGGGCTCCGTTAATTACTCTCTCGTCGGCTTTCCACGGCCCGTTCTGACATTTGACTGCTGCTAATTTGCTGATTAATCTCATTAACGTGATTACGGGAGGGATTTGGGTCCAGCTGCTTTTGTGCGCGTGAAATCTACTGGCTTGGGGTTCGACTGTCTGTTACTCCACTCGTCTCTAGCTCTATCCCGCCGCTCGTGTATGTGCTGTCCGCTATTTCTTTCTCGTCCTCCTTTTACCATCATCCCACGGCTTGAGTTTGACGTGATGATTTGCCGCAGGTTTCTCCCCCGTATTCCTGTCTGTCCTTTTCAGCACCTGGAGCTGTCTGCCGCCAATTGTCGCCTTCTCCTGTCTCTGGTGAGAGGGACTTACTGCGTCGTGAGAGGGACCTGCTGTACAGCCTACAGTACCCGGGAATACTGAAATGCACGGGTCACTAGGAGAAAGATCTCCTTATGTGACAGCAAAGCACACAATCTACAAATTATAACCTACAACTCAATGACGAGATGCTGGTTAACTGTCCTCAATCTGAAGCTTTCACTAGCCTCCAGCGCACGGAAGGGGCTGAAAATAAAAAGCTGTTGGTTGCTTTATAAATTCATTTAAACATTCATGATTTGATGTGATGATTTTCTTATTATTTCAGTCAAATAAATTATGTTCTTTTTTTTTTAAACACACATTATTCTACCTTTGTGTTTGTTTGTTTATGACCCCTGACTGCAAAGTAAATTAATTGTGCTTGATTGGCATTAACATACCCAAATAGGAATTTGAAATGATAATACTGAGTCCCCTCAGGGCCCCCATGTCCCAATCCACTGGAGTACTTATCATGCCTAGTCACTCACTGCTAGCCTGGCAGCATTACTAAAGAAAGCTCTCTGCTTGTTGATTCTACTAAATGTATGATTTGTTAATTGTTATTTTGGTGATTAAAAGAGAATGTTAGATTCATCTATCATACTGTAGATAGGCTATACTCAAAGAGCAAAATATTGAGTATTTTGTGGTGTTTTCATAAACTGTCTTATTTTGTCTTGTACTCATGTATTTTCATATAACTATTCTTTTGAATATGAACAATGTAAAGATTGGTGGGAAAAATGAACGGAATAATATCCCGCCTACTTTCTGTCGTGGTATTACCACTCTGTTGTTGTCCCAAGCTACACTCTTAGAAAAAAAAGGTGCTTTGAACCTAAAAGAGTTCTTCGGCTGTCCCCATAGGAGAACCCTTTGAAGAATCCATTTTGGTTCCAGGTAGAACCCTTTTGAGATCCATGTAGATCCCTTTCAACAGAGGGCCTTACATGGAACCCAAAAGAGTTCTGCTTGGAAGCGAAAAGGGTTTTACCTGGAACCAAAAAGGGTTCTCCTATGGGGACAGCCGAAGAACCCTTTTGGAATCCTTTTTACTAAGAGATACTTTGGCAATTCATTCAAACTCACCGGTCGAATTAGCACTTCTGCCGGTATGAAATTAATCTCATTTCTAATCTAATTATGATGTCTCAGGGACCACATTAGCATACCTTCATTTGCATATCTGGGTAAATATGAAAATGCATGTACTGTTATTCACTTTTCATTCACACAAGAGTGGCTATGAATGTCAGCACTCTATGACAGGACATGATTATACTGTAAATATGTCCTAGCTTTGGGCCAATAGGTTCTCCTGACTCCCTGTGTTGGCTGAGAACAAGGCTAGCCTGCTTCCCAAGTGATTTATCTTGTCTCCTCCACCATGCTGCTGCTCAACATAGTTCATTTTAAAGCCCAGCCTGGAAAACAGCCTTAATTAACTGTGTGAACTACAATTCAGCAGCCTTCCTCTATATTCTACCATCTTACTGCTCAAGGTTCCCCTTACAGCTGAACCACAGACTTGTCCCCCCCTCCCTCCCCCCTCCCTCCTGAGACCCAGGGCCCGTGGGAAGAACTGACGCTGGGAGCAGACAGTCTGCAATCCTGAATAGTTGTAGGAGCGAGAGAGAGGCAGAAAGAGAGAGAGAGAGAGAGCAGTAGAGCTAGATCGTGGGAGAGGTAGAGAAACAGGGATACATGTTCTACTCATATACATACATATACAGAGAGCGAGAGCGAGAGAACAAATCCAGCCTGGAACAGAGAGAAGTGACAGTATTTTTAGTCTTCCTCAACCCTTTCTTTCTCTTCCCAGCATGCACACACTCTCACACATACATACACTCACAGACGCACACTTGCTTTAGGGTACCAGGCGGCTTGGCGTTCTTCTTTGATGTTTTTGGTATTCATCAATCTCGGTACGGTGTGCTGTGCTGTGTGCGTCTCGCAGGGTGAGGAGTCTGTCTGCGTGGCTGTCTGAGGATTCCAGTAACACTACGGTAAGCCACACACTTCTCCTTCTCTCCCTTCTCTTCTGTTCTCTCCTTTGCTGCAGTCCCTCCGTCACAGTGGGGTAGCTAGCCCCTGCCATGCATGTCCTTTGCTTCTCTTTTCCTCTCTTTTCCTCTCTCTCTCTCTGTCTGCCACTCCACTCTTTCTTCCGCTATCTCTCCTATCGGCTGTGCACTCTCACCATCCTTTCCTTCCCTGTCTCTCCTCCCTCGTTCCCTCCATCTCTTTCTCGCCCCTTCGCTTTGCCTCATTGGTGCTGCCCTCATTCCTTTTTTTCCATTAATCTCTAGGCCCATTGGTCGTCTGCCTTCAACCATTATCTCCTTTCCTCCTTCCCTCTCCCTTGCTCGGTCTCTTCCCTCTCCTCTCTCTCTCTCTCCCCCCCTTGTTCCCTCGTCTCCAGCCGACTCTCAAGTCATAAAAATGATTTGCATACAGGAGGAGAGGAGAAGTTTGTAGGGAGCACTGTGAGTGTGTTAGGGGAAAAGAACGAGTGAGAGAAAAAGAGAAGTAGAGAGAGAGAGAAAGAAAGAAAGAAAGAAAGAGAGCAAAAAAGAAAGGAGGACAGACTTACTGGAGCATAAAAAAGTTTGAGAGAAGACTGCATTTTGAGACTGGTGGGTTACTCTTCTTTCCTTCTTGTGAGCACTTCGGCTTCTGTCAATGTTAAGTGAGTTTGATAGGAGTAAATTGTCAAAAGAGAGTTATAGCTATAAAATTGAGAGAAGGATATTTGTTAGGTAGGATAGTGAACTATGCAGTTTTAGAAAATCACCTTCCTTGAAATGCTTGAGTTTCAGGTATTACAGATATTTTATAGATATTTTGAATATTTATAGAAATATGTGTGGGAGACATACGCTCTGCTTGTAATGGGATGTCCCTCAACATTATGCAGTTTATGGGAATAAGTTGTTTTGGTGGTACAAAGCTTTCCGTAATTTAAATCGTCTTCTTCTATTATGCTATTTTTATTTTGGCAAAATCAGTGTGTTGCCTTGTTGTTAGAAACCTTCAGAAAATTACATATGATGTATTACATTATTATATTTAAATGCATAATACTATTTTGCAGCATATAAACGCACACTGGCAAGAAGCTCCTGTTCTTGTGACTTAGCCACAACTGTCCGGGCTCACGAAGTCACACATACACATATTTCACAGACACACACTGGCATACACACACACCAGACTGTTGACACATACGTCCCTGTCCTATTGGGCTCAATTCCTCCTACACACCTTCTCTGGCTCGCATGTGGGAAACCAACATACTGATGTATAGTCTGGGCTGGTGATCGCCACCACGGCACAGAGCAGAAGGCTGAAGCACTGCAATCTGTTTATCAGGGCGAAGAAAACAGACCTTAACAACAAAGCTCTGAGAGAAAATGAACTGTCTGTCCTCTTTTTGTTCGACAGATGTTCAAACAACAATTTACTTTTGTTTTTGAATAATGATGAAAGTGCTAATTATGTCTACAAATGTCTGGAAATGTAGAAATGGAAATCTAATGGGTTCCAGAAAAAAAGTGTTTTCATGTCATTGCTGGATTATTATTTACATTCGATTTTTACAGAAATATTTGTTTTGATCATTTGCATCTTCCTACAGCCTTGTGGTTTACGTTAGGCATGTAGAACTCCACAATATTCTGTACATACTGTACACACCACAGTACTTAGTGACAGTCTTTTACAGAACTGTGAGGAGACATGTTGTATGGTGAAAGGATGTTCTGGAGAATTGTCAGGTTACTGGATGAGAAAGGAAAGGTATTGCTTATCATGAGACCGTGTTCAGTGTATTGGTTTGTGTGCAGGGGTGGGTAGGGTTCTTTATAGATGTAATCTCTTACAGTTACTAGTTACAGTACCTGTCCAAAATTGTAATTAGTAACGCAACTTTTTGATGACCCAAACTCATTAACGTATTCGGATTACTTTTAGTTATTTTTTATTTACTTTCCCCTTAAGAGGCATTAGAAGAAGAAAGACGGATCCTTTATACATGTGGTGCGTCGTCATAGTGATCTCTGACTTGTGGTCAGACTTGCTCAGGTGGAACAAACTTAAACGTGCACATTTTTTCAACGCTGAATTGAATGTCATTGAGAAAACAGAACGGTGACATAATGTATTCTTTCACAAACCTCCATTCTGAATTTAAAAGTAATCATCTCGTTTTTCAAAAGTAAGTGTAATCTGATTACAATGTGTAATCAGTTACTGCCCAACCCTGTGTGTGTGTGTGTGTGTGTGTGTGTGTGTGTGTGTGTGTGTGTGTGTGTGTGTGTGTGTGTGTGTGTGTGTGTGTGTGTGTGTGTGTGTGTGTGAGAGAGAGAGCGAGAGAGAGCGAGAAACTGTGTGTCTCACCGCGGTGCCTAACGTGCTTTGCTGTGCAGGATGAGGACAGTGCGACAGCCAAATGTGATTAAATTATAGAGGGATAGCACGCTCCCTGGCTCTCAGTGTAACCGTTTCCCCGGGAACCCCCTCCCTTTATCCAATTCAATTCAATTCAAGGGGCTTTATTGGCATGGGAAACATATGTTAACATTGCCAAAGCAAGTGAAGCAGATAATATACAAAAGTTAAATAAACAATAAAAGTTAACAGTAAACATTACACTCTCAGAAGTTCCAAAAGACTAAAGACATTACAAATGTCATATTATGTACAGGTGAAGTCAGAAGATTACATACACTTAGGTTGGAGTCCTTAAAACTCGTTTTTCAACCACTTCACAAATTTCTTGTTAACAAACTATAGTTTTGGCAAGTCGGTTAGGACATCTACTTTGTGCATGACACAAGTCATTTCTCTAACAATTGTTATCAGACAGATTATTTCACTTAATCACAATTCCAGTGGGTCAGAAGTTTACATACACTAAGTTGACTGTGCCTTTAAACAGCTTGGAAAATTCCAGAAAATTATGTCATGGCTTTAGAAGCTTCTGATAGGCTAATTGACATCATTTGAGTCAATTGGAGGTGTACCTGTGGATGTATTTCAAGGCCTACCTTCATACTCAGTGCCTCTTTGCTTGACATCATGGGAAAATGAAAATAAATCAGCCAAGACCTCAGAAAAAAATTGTAGACCTCCACAAGTCTGGTTCATCCTTGGGAGCAATTTCCAAACACCTGAAGCTACCACGTTCATATGTACAAACAATAGTACGCAAGTATAAACACCATGGGACCACGCAGCCGTCATACCACTCAGGAAGGAGACGCGTTCTGTCTCCTAGAGATGAACGTACTGTGGTGCGAAAAGTGCAAATCAATCCCAGAACAACAGCAAAGGACCTTGTGAAGATGCTGGAGGAAACAGGTACAAAAGTATCTTTATCCACAGTTAAACGAGTCCTGTATTGACATAACCTGAAAGGCCGCTCAGCAAGGAAAAAGTCACTGCTCCAAAACCGCAATAAAAAGCCAGACTACGGTTTGCAACTGCACATGGGGACAAAGATAGTAATTTTGGGAGAAATGTCCTCTGGTTTGATGAAACAAAAATAGAACTGTTTGGCCATAATGACCATCCATTATTTTTGGAGGAAAAAGGGGGAGGCTTGCAAGCCGAAGAACACCATTCCAACCGTGAAGCACGGGGGTGGCAGCATCATGTTGTGGGAGTGCTTTGCTGCAGGAGGGACTGGTGCACTTCACAAAATAGATGGCATCATGAGGAGGAAAATAACATGGATATATTGAAGCAACATCTCAAGACATCAGTCAGGAAGTTAAAGCTTGGTCGCAAATGGGTCTTCCAAATGGACAATCACCCCAAGCATGCTTCCAAAGTTGTGGAAAACCCAGACCTCAATCCTATAGAATTTGTGGGCAGAACTGAAAAAGTGTGTGCGAGCAAAGAGGCCTACAAACCTGACTCGGTTACACCAGCTCTGTCAGGAGGAATTGGCCAAAATTCACCCAACTTATTGTGGGAAGCTTGTGGAAGGCTACCTGAAACATTTGACCCAAGTTAAACATTTTAAAGGCAATTCTACCAAATACTAATTGAATGCGTGTAAACTTCTGACCCACTGGGATGAAAGAAATAAAAGCTGAAATAAATCATTCTCTCTACTATTATTCTGACATTTCACATTCTTAAAATAAAGTGGTGATCCTAACTGACCTAAAACAGGGAACTTTTGCTCAGATTAAATGTCAGGAATTGTGAAAAACTGAGTTTGAATGTATTTGGCTAAGCTAAACTTCCGACTTCAACAGTATATATACCGTATTGATAACGATGTACAAATAGTTAAAGTACAAAAAGGAAAATAAATAAGCATAAATATTGGTTATATTTACAATGGTGTTTGTTCTTCACTTGTTGACCTTTTCTTGTGATAACAGGTCACACATCTTGCTGCTGTGATGGCACACTGGTATTTCACCCAGTAGATTTGGGAGTTCATCAAAATTGGGTTTGTTTTCGAATTCTTTGTGGATATGTGTAATCTGGGGGAAATATGTGTCTCCAATATCCATCGCTTTATGCAGTGGTCCTCTAATTCATGCACCCTCAGCATCTCAAGGATCCCACATAATCAGAACAGTCTCAGGAGGCAAGACAGCAAATCATTGGGATTTGAAAATATACCGGATCACTTTTGGCCACATTACTGTGAAATTACAGGACATGAAAGTGTTGAGGTCCTTATCAAAATACATTTGTTTGGTTTCAAAAAGTAATTAAGAAAGTTTGTTTTTAATCAATTTTGATTAATCCATTTATTTATTTAAATACCATTGATATCTATTTCTTCCTGTTAATAATATTGCTTTTCTTGATTGAGTGCTGTTGGCATGTCTGGATAAAATAATAGGTTTTGTTGATTAAAGGTCTGCTATCGTGGGCAGAGCGTATTAGTGCTATAAAAATTATACTTTCTTTACTGATTTCTTACAAAACAACATCTGCACAGAATAACCTCTGAACCGTTGTTAGCAGTTTCTATATTTCTATTTCTGGTAGCTGGGAAAGTAATTATGTATCTCTACAATAATGACTGCATCACTCCAGTGGGTTGAAACTGAAACACATGTCCAAGACATGCATCTTTAATTCTTTACACCATAGTGTGTGTGTGGGGTAGTGTGTGTATGGGGTAGTGTGTGTGTGTGAGGTAGTGTGTGTGTGTGCATGCGTGCGTGCCTGTGTATCTGTCTAAGGATCTCCAGGCTTGCGTGTGAGTAGCATGTCCCCACCTCTAAGCAGACTAATGAATGAGCATTAGGCCTCATGGGAGTTCTATAAATGCTAAACCTACTGGGTCATATAGCTACACGCCAGTTAGCCTGTCTGTGGTGGGTTAAAGATGATAGCATGACTAAGGTAATGTTAGCTTGTCTGAGGTCAGTAGAAGGAGGTCACATAGCCAAATTAACATCATTCTCTGTGCTGGGTAGTTGGGTCACATAGCAACACGCTAGCTAGGACTGCCTGGCTGAGCTGTGGGACAGTGGATGCACATTGACTATTTCAATGGAACTGTTTTTAAATGTATTTTTATTTAACTGGGTCATATAGCTACACACCAGTTAGCCTGTCTGTGCAAGGGTTAACAGGCATTACCCACCTAGTGGGCACAGACATCCATTCAACATCTATTCCACGTTGGTTCAACATAATGCCGTTGAAATGACGTAGAAACAACGTTAATTCAACCAATGCGTGCCAATCAGCATCCAGGATCCAAACCATTTTATAATCTGTTACATTCACTGATAAAATTGATTCTTAATTCGACCGTTGAGATATTTTATATTAAAATATTCTGTTACTCTGCAAGTGGTGGTCCTCAAGAGCTTTAGAAGGTGATTTGGTGGTCCCCTGAATAGAAAAGGGTGGGAACCACAGCAATAGGGCGTTTTAAGTCTGCTAGCATGACTGTGTGCAAATGTTAGGTTGTCTATGTGGTGGAGGAGGTTAGCATGACTGTGTGCAAACTGTCACCCTAACAAAGTGAGATTGGCATTAGCCTGAGTACCAGTCTCTTAAGCTAACATTACACTTATTACCACTCCTTGTCATTGCCAAAGAGACTGGCCTTTCAACAATCTTCAAATTTGAACATTCTGTCATTAATGACCTCGTGGAGATAAGAGGATTTGATCACAGCTATCATCCAATCATAATGTTAATGCAAATTAGACTGATAGGAAAACTTTTTAACTTAATACATACATTTGATTGGAAACATTCTAACATTGGGCATTCTGACGTAATACATTTAATTGTAAACATAAATATTGGGAGCAGGGAGAACAGAGGATTCCCGTTTATTACAATACTGTGTCTTCAGAAAGTAGTCACACCCCTTTACTTTTTCCACATTTGTTGTGTTACAGCTTGAATTAAAAATGTATTACATTTAGATTTGGTGTCACTGATCTACACACAATACCCCATAATGTCAAAGTGACATTTTGTTAGTAGAACATTTTTTAAATTAATAAAACATGTAAACTGAAATGTCTTGAGTCAATAAGTATTCAACCCCTTTGTTATGGCAATCATAAATAAGTTCAGGAGTAAACATGTGCTTAACAAATCACATAATAAGTTGCATGGACTCATTCCGTGTTCAAGAATAATGGTTAACATGATTTTTGAATGACTACCCAATATCTGTACCCCACACATACATTTATCTGTAAGGTCCCTCAAATCGAGTAGTGGATTTCAAGCACAGATTCAACCACAAAGACCAGGGAGGTATTTGAATGCCTTGCAAAGAAGGGCACCGATTGGTAGATGTGTAAAAAAAAAAATTAAAAGCAAACGCTGAATATCCCTTTGAGCAAAGTGAAGTTATTAATTTGGCTTTGTATCAATACACCCAGTCACTACAACGATACAAGCATCCTTCCTAACTCAGTTGCCGGAGAGACAGGAAACTGCTCAGGGATTTCACCATGAGGCCAATGGTGATTTTAAAACATTTACAGAGTTCAATGGCAGTGATGTGAGAAAACTGAGGATGAGTCAACAACATTGTAGTTACCCCACAATACTGACCTAAATGACAGAGTGAAAAGAAGCCTGTACAGAATAAAAAATATTCCAAAACATGTATCGTTTGCAACAGGGCACTTAAGTAATACTGCAACAAAAATAGCTAAGAAATAAAGCGTTATGTTTGGGGAAAATCCAACACAACACATCACTTAGTACCACTCTTCATATTTTCAAGCATGGTGGTGGCTGCATCATGTTATGGGTATGCTTGCCATCGGCAAGGACAAGGGAGCTTTTTAGGATACAAATAAACGGAATACAGCTATAAGCACAGGCAAAATCCTAGAGGAAAACCTGGTTCTGTCTGCTTTCCACAGACACTGGAAGACTAATTCCCTTTCAGCAGGACAATAACCTAAAACACAAGGCCAAATCTACACTGGAGTTGCTTACCAAGATGACATTGAATGTTCCCGAGTTGCCTAGTTACAGTTGTAACTTAAATCACCTTGAAAATCTATGGCAAGACTTGAAAATGGCTGTCTAGAAATGATCAACAATCATCTTGCCAGAGCTTGAAGAATTTTTTAAAGAATAAATCGGCAAATATTGTACAATCCATGTGTGCAAAGCTCTTAGAGACTTACCCAAAACACTCACAGCTGTAATCGTTGCCAAAGGTGCTTCTACAAAGTATTGACTAAGGGGTGTGATTACTTATGTAAATTAAATATTTCTGTATTTAATTTCCAATAAATTAGCAAACATTTAAAAAATATTGTCATTATGGGGTATTGTGTGTAGATGGGTGAGATTTTGTATTTATTCAATCCAGTTTTAATTCAGGCTGTAACCCAATAAAATCCTTTCTGAAGATACTGCATATATATTTTTAATTGCTCAAAATAAGTGACCAAACTACTATATATTGCTACTTCTGGGACAAGCATTGGGCTAGGAGAATGGTTTAAGAGCTTTAAAGGAATACAGAGGATGGAAGAGAGAGAGGCCAGTGGGGATGCCAGCAGAGATGCATGAATTGCGCAAGAAGGGAACAGTGAAGGCAGAGGTGTGTAAATTAGAAGTGAATTCATAGGCTGGGCTATTAGACCTAATCCAGCATCCGCATGCTAGCCTATATATTAGGCCTAGCTTACAACTGTGAATTTAGGCGACCACTACCTGTGCTATGCAAGCTCTGACGCACGTTTTGTGCCAATTAATTGAAATTGAGCTTTGCGCCATTTTAATTAAATGTTCAATAAAAATGATAGTGCCTAGGCCTATTTAATGAAACCCTCACAAAGCAGGGAATCCCCATTCCCCACTGAGCTATTTTTTGGAAATGGCAAGTTCCCTTTCTCATCCATAGACGTATATCAAGTGCAAGTGCGTTGTCCAGCAGCTCACATCAGTAGGATGAGGGGCCTTTTCATTAGGAGGGACGTCTAACATTTCCTCAATATAAATGTTAGACCTATGGGGATGCCTATACATTTGTCAGCCAAGCATGAGTGATCGTTGTAACCTTTTATCGTCTAGACATGATGTTGAAATATTTTCACGCCCGCAATAAAAACCAGCAGGCTTCCGTCATATAGGCCTACTCAATTCAATGAAAAAACAATCAAGAATTACAGGGGGCAGTTTGGACAAGTGTATCCGGTGCAAATCGGACTTCCTCTGGATAGGTCACGTGCGGATATTTCTCTGGAAGGCGGCACATGCTAATTACACAACGTCTATAGTTGTACTAGAGCAGTCTGACACGAACAAGGCAGAGTTGGCTGGTCACATGATAGTGTGTCTGTCTGATTGTGAGTTGATGAATAAGGTCCTGGATGAGGGTGTTCCTCCCTGTAGAACGTGTTTACCCCGGGCCACCCAGAGGCCTATCTACACCGCCCAGGAGAGGATCACACAACCCCCTGTGGAGACAGATAAACAGGCTTACAGCTAGCTAGCCCCCTCAGAGCACCGCCCATGACACAGTATCTGACGCACACTGTATTTATAAACTACATATACTGTACATCAGAATGATGAGGGATGGAGGTTTATGCTTATGATGATTCATAACCAGGATAAAATCAATTAGGCTATGGTCGGGATTCATTTTAAACATTTGAATTATGACTATGTCCACTAGTAAACCACTGGCTGGATGTTGAAGAGACATTGATGTGCTGTTGCGATCACTGAATGTTGTGGTTCGGCTGGTTTTGTGACAGGATAAATCCAAGGTAAATTCTGTCAATACTGGTCCTTCAGGGATGTGAGAAAGTGGGCTCTAGTGTGCCTCACTGGTTCATGCCAGGTTTCTGTAAGGCTTAAGAGTCAACGTGCTAATGAGTGAGTCCACCAAACTGCCCCACATATGAATAGTTGGTCGTAAAATCTTATTAGAGGGCCAGATTAAGCTACCAGATTACTAATACCTATACAATCATTTGAGATTTTACTGGAAGTGCCTAGAGGAAAAGGACTATAGATGTTGATTTGGAATTGGTCATCTGTTTAAGAACACATTACCTCGCTATCCTCTCCAGCCCTTTCCTCTCTGGGATGGAAGCGACCCTACAGCAGCCCCACGTCTCCTGGCTTTCTGTGGGGAAACATGATGTATTTCCTGGAGGGCTGGCCAATTAAAAACCAATCAGGCCTGTTGGAGCGTGTGCAGGGTAATGGGAAAGCCAGGAGAGTGGAGGAGCTCAGTGATTAATGGACACTTTCACCTTGTGGCACAACAAGTCCCCACGGGCATTCATCACCTGGGACACCACTCACCTAATCAGGACGGGGCTGGCACCCAGCACCCACGCCCATCCACCGTTGTCACTACCAGACCAGACACATCTGCATGAGTTACAATGGCTGTGGCTGGCTGATAATTCAGTGGATAGGAGCTGTATTGGTCACATTCCTCCTGGGTTATATTTTCAGAGCGTTAGCCAGCACAAATTCAAGCCAACGAAGGTATTAACAGTGAGAGGGCTGTTCCATTTCAGGAGCTGCACTGACCTATTTCACACAAGCAGACAGACAGGCAGGCAGGCATAAATAAGAATTTTCATAACCTGGTTTGGCCTTCTACTGTTAAGTAAACAAATGCAGCTCAGAGAACTTAACAAAGCGCATAGGGGCCTGCAGTTAAGCCTGTTAACTTCATAATATCACTATGATCAATCCGATATTTGAGTGTTGTCACTGATGGTAATCAATTATACGTGTTTTAGTTGATCATAACCAGTATTTAGCCGGCTAACAGAGGACCGACCAAATGGTAGGACAGCACTTTGGATATTTGCCCCTGTAAGCCTCACCTGTAGTGTTTTCTCTATTCCCCCATCCTTCCACCTACACATACCTTCTGAGAGGGAGGCAGCCGTGTGACGTCGTGAGAGAGAGAGGCATCGCTAAGATATCTCAGACATGCTAATCCCAGCGTGCCTGCTGGCTTTTTTTAACCTCTTCCTATTAGGTGTCTGTTACACTTGAGGTGCGTGCTTCTGTCACTTGAAAGAAAAAGGAAAGAGATGGGGGGAAAAAATGGAAAAGGGGAAAAATGAAGGGAGAAGGTAATCCCCCCTACCTCGTGCTTGGCTGGGGGAAAGCGGTGCGACATTGGAAAACGATTAGAAAACCTCCATCCATTATTCATTAGTTAGATTGGGGAGGGCGCCCGCTCCTTATGTGTGTCTGGTCTTCAAATCGGATTTGTCGGTTTTGATCACTGTAAAATCTCCCAGTTGCGCGGTGGCAATATTGGGCGAATATTACACTGTCTAATGGGTAATTGATAACGGCAAGTGACACCAGATGGGATGAATGGACAGATTGTGGGAGGAGGAGGCATGGAAGGGGAAGAAGGAACGACTGTTGAATATGGCTGCGCATGTAGTGGATACATGCATGGTTTCTTTTCTTATTTGATTTAACCTTCACCTCCATCAAACAATCCATGAATCTCTTCCAAGGGAGACCTGGCCAATGAGGCAGCTTCAGTATAAAATGTAGGAGGACGTTGTTACATGCAGAACATACAATCAAAACAGCCTTCGAACAATCATGGCAAAAGTGAAAAGTCATGCAGACTTTACTGGGTCATTATTGTAAAAGAGAATGTGTTCCCAATGATTATCCTTCTTAAATAAATGCAAAACAAATACATTTCACTTTGTGTATGTGAAAATTCTAATCTAGAGCTGTCCTTGTATATGGTGCTGCTTCTGCTGTGTGTGTGTGTGCATGTGTGTGTCTGGACTGTTGGACGTGACGGTGTTTGAGTCATTGTGTGTCTGAGGGTGGCCTGGCCCCAGCCTTCGGCTCCGGTTCAGAGGATAGCAGCAAATGAGAGGTGTCACAGGATGACAGGACCTCCTTAGGAATGACAGGCTCATCCTAACACAGCTTCATGTGCGGACGCACACACACACGCGCACACACACACACACAACTCAGATCAATAGTACAGTAGCAGGTTCTAGACAGGGAGCCATTGTTTGGCCAACATATGTTTTAATGATTTGGGTTCAATTTGACCACTTACTACCTGCCTCGACTAGACAAATCAAACTCTGAACTGAGAAACGCTGCTATGTTTGTTTCAGGCAACAATTGACGTGCACTTATTTTTGATGATGTGTCAAAACTCCCTTTGAAGTGGTGAGATTGGGCTGGTAAGAATAAGCGATCGATTTGTTTTCAAGCCACTTTTTGGAACCCTTCATGGGGGAAGATAGCTGCAGTTTAAAGAAACGAATGTGTCGGTACACCCAGTGCAGACAGATTCCAATGAACAACACACAATCATGCAACCTCTTCAAAGAAAAAGACAAGGTGATTTCTTAGTTGGAAATTTTACTTCGACATTCTTACTGTCTGATGAAACTATATCTGGCTCAATGAGATATGACCAAATGTATCCAAACAAACAAACCCATTGTTATGGTACTACACTTCAATAATCCTGTTTTGGCTGTTTACTGTTATAATGAGTACATTATTGCAGAGATGTGAATGGTTACCCACTTGTGGTGTTGAACTGATCAACTTTTGTTTCAGCCCTACAACAAGGCCACACATGATGAAAAAACACCTATATATAACAATCAGAGCAGGTGTGCTGTTGTCAGGATTGCCGCTGGTTACATTAACACGTCCCTAACAGGGCAGAGTGTGGTTGACCCTTTCGCGACGTTAGCTTACACATGCTAGTGTGAAGAGTGTGACTGGTGTAGAGACAAAGAACAACATCCAGTGGAGGCTGCAAAGGGGAGGAGGGCTTATAATAATGTCTGGAGAGGAGTTTAATGGCTGGGATGGAGTGAATGGAATGGTATCCAAAACGTATTTGATACAGTACCATTCCATTCCCTCCATTTCAGCAATTATTATGAGCCATCCTCCCCTCAGCAGCCTCCACTGCGGTCATCAGACTACAGTATATTCCAATACACTGGTGGAGCTGGAGGAATGGACCCAGCAGCGTTGCAGTTCTTGACACACTCAAACCAGTGCGCCTGGCACCTATTACCGTACCCAGTTCGAAGGCACTTGTCTTACCCATTCACCCTCTGAACGGCACACATACACGATCCATGTCGCAATTGTCTCAAGGCTTAAAAATCATTTAACCTGTCTCCTGCCGTTCGTCTGCGCTGACATCAATAAGGGATCATAGCTTTCTCCTGGATTCACCTGGTCAGTCTAAGTCATGGAAAGAGCAGATGTTCCTAATGTTTTGTGCACTCAATGTATACAAAACATTTTTTACAATTGACTATTTGGCAAAGTGAGGAGGTTGGATGTAGTCTATAAACTCAGTCTATAGTACACTTACTTCCTCATAGATAATACGTGCTGCCTTGTATTGGATAATCCGACATCCACGTTTTTTCAGTTCCCAGTTCTACAGGCATGCACACACACACACACACACACACACACACACACACACACACACAGACACACACACACACACACACACACAGATAGATAGAGATAGAGATAGACAGATCGAGACAGATTTAGAGAGAGCCAGAGAGAGAGAGGGGGAGGGAGAGAAAGAGAAAGACACACAGAGAGGGCGGGAGAGAAAGAGAGTGTGTTGGTTGGGACTGGAAGAGTGCTAGAGGACAGATACAGCTCCTCAAAGTAGGGCAGTTCCACCTGGTACCTGGGGGCCTCACCCACATCCCCAGAAACCGCTGACACGACACCACCGGGGCCCCTCTCTAGCCCTCTGTCTCTTTCTCATAACTCCCTCCCCTACTTCTCCACCCCTCTGTCTCCATCTCTCTACCTCCCTCCCCTCTCTATATCTTTCTGTATTCATGTCTCTATCCTTTTACAACTCTCTCTTTTACAACCCCTCTCTTTCTCTCTTCCTATACCATATGTTCTCTCTCTCTTCATTTCCTCTCCTCCCATGTGCTCCCCATCCTCCCATTCCCAAACGAAACCTGCAGATACTTTCCCTAATGTTTCCACTTAAATATGAAAAAAATTGTTAGGAAGGATCTCATTTCACATAAGTCTCACCTCTCATAATGCCAAACAAATTATTCCTTTCATAAATTCAGTGTATATAAATCCACCCAGAGTAGGCCTACACTGCTACAGTCTTCTCTTTTTTTTACCACTGTCTCTGTTTCATCCCAAAAGAAGGTGCTGCCCCACTCTTGTAGTGACCTCATTTTCCCGCTTGGCCCAGAGTTTTCTGATGTGAGCCGTTTTAAAATAGCTCTGTACAGCAAAGCGTGGCAAGCTCATTTCCATCTTGCATAACAGACTCTACATTCCTTTGCTCTGCCTCGCTGCCAGTAAAATGCTACACTGAATATCAGGCCTTTAGATGTAACACAAAATATGAAATACTACAAATAAACACCACAAAAACATCAACATCTATATATAAACCTACATCACATTTTCAGTTTAGCGTACATGACACTTCGTGTCTGTTTTGTGTATCGGTAGGTCTCTATAGCCTATACTGACACTTGTTTTATGCCGTTTCCTCAGGGATAATGAGCGTCCATATTTCAGAAAATCATTATTTCACTCATTGCTGTGCCTCTATCTCAAGGTCTGCTGGGCACCCTTAGTCTATGTTGGAGAAAAATGTAACAGATGGAATGGATGATTATTTGATCTGTAAAAGCACTGTGTGGGCTTTGTAGCGGCCAGTGTGTGTGTGCGTGTGTGTGTTTGTGCGTGTGTGTGAGTCTGCATGCATGTGTGTGTTTGTTTGGGAACAAATTGTAAAAAGTAATTGGGATATTCATTACAATTATGGATCTCTTGTTGTTCTTAACACTGGAGTTCTTTGGGGTTAAGATAGCTCCAGGGCTGATTTGGAGTGTGAGGGGTGCTCCAATCTGATATGTTTACACAGTCCAGCCTACTGCTGCCCTCTGTTCTCCTCTGCCCCATTCCTACACACACACACACGCGCGCACACACACGCACACACACGCGCACACACACGCTGAAATAAAAGATCCCAGAAATGTTCCATAAGCACAAAAAGCTAATTTCTATTAAATTTTGTGCACAAATTTGTTTACATCCCTGTTAGTGAGCATTTCTCCTTTGTCAAGATAATCCATCGACCTGACAGGTGTGGCATATCAAGAAGCAGATTAAACAGCATGGTCATTGCACAGGTGCACCTTGTGCTGGGGACAATAAAAGGCCACTCTAAAATGTGCCACACATGTCTAAAGTTTAGAGGGAGTGTGAAATGGTCATGATGACTGCAGGAATGTCCACTAGAGCTGTTGCCAGATAATTCAATGCGCCCCTGCCCAGTCATGTAAGATCCAAAGATCAGCTTCTACTGAATTTATTTAATTTGTCTGGCTTCCTCATATGAACTGTAACCCAGCAAAATCTTTGAAATTGTTGCATGTTCATTTTTGTTCAGTATATATGTCTTGGTGGACATTTTTATGTGGATAGTGCATGATAAAAGATAAGTATACATTTCCTAAAGCACTGATCCAATATAATGGTTCTTAGATGGTATTGATGGAAGCAGCAGCGTTTCACCTAAAATCTTCCATCTAATTCACTGCATTGCTGTAACGTCCCATATAGTATTCACGGCAGCGTCTCTCCCTGCATACAGTGCAGTATATTAGCCGTGACATGACTGAGGCTCAGTATGGCATGACGGCCCCTCTGTCCCCTCCCTGTAGTGCGAGGCAGTGCTGCCTGTCAGGCAAGGGTCACACACACACACACACAGACACACACACGCACACCAGCGGAGGCTGCTGAGGGGAGAACGGCTCATAATAATGTCTGGAACGGAGCCTCTGTCTCTTTCTCATACCTCCCTCCCCTACTTCTCAAACCAAGCATGATGATGTATTTGATGCCATTCCACCTACACCGCTCCAGCCATTACCACGAGCCCGTCCTCCTCAGTTAAGGTGCCACCAACCTCCTGTGACACGCAGACCAGGACACACAGAGCACAGACACACAGAGCCACACACAGAGACACACACAGAAAAGTCAGGTCACCCGTGATACAAGTCAGTATTCGACGTCCATCCATGTCTGAGGACATTGGGATAGTAAACGTTGTTACCTTCAAGTAGGTTTGGGTTTTGCTACAGCATTGTAAACAGGGATGGCAGATGAACATAAGCATCTGTGTCTGATTCCAAAGGCTTCAAGTTCAAATCCAGTGATAGGAAGTTGTTTTTGATCTTAACCTTAACGCTTACCGTAACCTTAAGATTTCGGAGTTAAAGCCTAAACTTAACCTTAAACACTTCAAAATGTATACATTTGATGTTTAAGAAATATGGATAAACGTCTAATTCTGACATGAGACTATGAGAGCTAGTTGCACATAGACATGCAGACACAAAGACACACAGACACGAGGGTGAAGGTCTGGCTGGTGTTGGTTGTGCGTGACTGGCGGACACACCTGTCAGCAGTGGTCTATAGGCATGGGCCTGATGCTATCTGACGGCTGGCTAGGCTGTGATGTTATGTGACGGCTCTGGGTGCGTGCGTGAGTGCGTGTGTGTGTGGTGACCGTCTGGGTGAGTCAATTTTATGCCTCTGCTCCTCAGCTCCCCGGAGGACCCTGTCACAGGCTGGTGGTCTGTGTGTGTGTGTATGTGTGTGTGTGAACGTGTGTGAATGTGTGTGCTGCTTACATACTGGCCTTAATTATGTTTGTATGTTTCCATACAGTGCCTTCAAAAACTATTCCTACCCTTTGACTTATTCCACATTTTATAGTGATATAGCCATCTACACACAATACCCCATAATGACAAAGTGAAAACATGTTTTTAGAAATGTTTGCAAATGTACAGTTGAAGTCGGAAGTTTACATATACTTAGGTTGAAGTCATTAAACTCGTTTTTCAACTACTCCACAAATTTCTTGTTAACAAACTATAGTTTTGGAAAGTCATCTACTTTGTGCATGACACAAGTAATTTTTCCAACAATTGTTTACAGACAGTTTATTTAACTTATAATTCACTGTATCACAATTCCAGGGGTCAGAAGTTTACATACACTAAGTTGACTGTGCCTTTAAACAGCTTGGAAAATTCTAAAAAATGTCATAGCTTTAGAAGCTTCTGATTGGCTAATTGACATAATTTGAGTCAATAGCCCTATATCGAAATAACCTGAAAGGCCGCTCAGCAAGGAGAAGCCACTGCTCCAAAACCGCCATAAAAAGCCAGTCTACGGTTTGCAACCTCACATGGGGACAAAGATCATACTTTTTGGAGAAATGTCCTCTGGTCTGATGAAACAGAAATAGAACTGTTTGGCCATAATGACCATCATTATGTTTGTAAGAAAAAGGGGGAGGCTTGCAAGCCCAAGAACACCATCCCAACTGTGAAGCACAGGGGTGGCAGCATCATGTTCTGGGGGCGCTTTACTGCAGGAGGGACTGGTGCACTTCACAAAACAGATGGTATCATGAGGAGGAAAATTATGTGGATATATTGAAGCAACATCTCAAGACATCAGTCAGGAAGTTAAAGCTTGGTCGCAAATGGGTCTTCCAAATGGACAATCACCCCAAGCATGCTTCCAAAGTTGTGGCAAAATGGCTTGAGGACAACAAAGCCAAGCTATTGGAGTGGCCATCACAAAGCCCTGACCTCAATCCTATAAATGTGTGGGCAGAACTGAAAAAGCTTGTGCGAGCAAGGAGGACTACAAACCTGACTCAGTTACACTAGCTCTGTCAGGAGGAGCGGGCCAAAATTCATCCAACTTATTGTGGGAAGCTTGTAGAAGGCTACCCGAAATGTTAGACCCAAGTTAAACAATTTAAAGGCAATGCTACCAAATACTAATTGAGTGTATGTAAACTTCTGACCCACTGGGAATGTGATGAAAGAAATAAAAGCTGAAATAAATCATTCTCTCTACTATTATTCTGACATTTCTCATTCTTAAAATAAAGTGCTGATCCTACCTGACCTAAGACAGGGAATTGTTACTAGGATTAAATGTCAGGAAATGTGAAAAACTGAGTTTAAATGTATTTGGCTAAGGTAAACTTCCGACTTCAACTGTATATATACACTGTATTGATAACGATGTACAAATGGTTAAAGTACAAAAAGGAAAATAAATAAGCATAAATATTGGCTAAGGTGTCTGTAAACTTCTGACTTCAACTGTATATGTATGCATGTATGTATGTATATATATAAACATATACAGAAATATCTCATTTACATAAGTATTCACACCCCTGAGTCAATAGAAGCAGCTTTGGCGGCGATTACAGCTTTGAGTCGTCTTGGATATGTCTGTATCAGCTTTGTACATCTGTATTTGGGGATTTTCTCCCATTCTTCCTTGCAGATTTTCTCAAGTTCTGTCAAGTTAGATGGGAGCAGCGGTGAACAGCAATCTTCAAGTCTTTCCACAGATTTTCAATTGGATTCAAGTCTAGGCTTTGGCTGGGCCACTCAAGGACTTTCACATTCTTGTTCTGAAGCCATTCCAGCATTGCTTTGGCTGTATGCTTTAGTTTTGAATGTAGACTTCAATACTTGATACCAAGCTTAGTATCACAATGTACCAAGCTTAGTAGCACAATGCTCGATACCATCACAATATTCAATACCAAAATTATTCCACAAAAAAAAAAGGCATTTTAGCAGAAGTCACAGAATGGCACTTGATCTAAAGAGAGAAACTCAGCTACTGCTCTGTTCAATCATAGGTCAGTATCGTTATTACATATATATATTTTTAATGGTAAATCTCTATTGATAAACTGGGTAAATGAAGATGTAGCTTAGGTCTGTTCACAATACAGGTGAATGCATATTATTCAAAAGAAGTGTGCGCATGCATTGAGTTATTGAGCTTGTTTCAGCTGATTGGGGCTACAGATGACAAACAATCCCTTCCATTTAGGACTTCTTTTATTGGCAACTACTAAGAGAACATATTATTTCATAGTACTGATGAACAACATTTGCATAGAAAAAGCAATCTCTTCTTTTTGAAAGTGTGCGCTCTCTCTTTAAGAAATTAATGACATCATTCGCGAGGCAGAACGTGGCTGTGGAATCTAGTGGAAACCAGATGGGAGGCAAAGGAAGACGAAGAAGTGACTGAGTTTTTCGTAGCGAGGGAGAGATCAGCATATTTTGCGTTATGGTCTGCACACTGCCCTCACCCACCTGGCCAAAGGGAATGCATATGTGAGGATGCTTTTCCTCGACTACAGCTTGGCCTTCACTACTATAGTACCCTCTAAGTTCACCACAAAGCTCACGGCCCCAGAACTGAACTCCTCCCTATGCAACTGTGTCCTGGACTTCCTGACGGGCTGCCCCCAGGTGGTTAAGGTAGGCAACATTACCTCCTCCACACTGGTCATCAACACAGGAGCCCCACAAGGGTGCGTCCTCAGTCCCCTCCTACACTCCCTGTATACCCACGACTGCGTGGCCTCACACAGGTCCAACTCCATCATCAAGTTAGCTGACGACACGACAGTAGTAGGCCTGATTACCAACAATGTTGAGACGGCCTTTAGGGAGGAGGAAGGCACTCTGACGGCGTGGTGCCAGGTAAACAACCTCTCCTCCAACATCAGCATAACAAAGCAGCTGATTGTGGACTTCAGGAGGAACCAGGATGGGCACTCCCACATCCTTATCAACAGGGCTGCCAAAAACTTCAAGTTCCTCAACGTACACATCTCCAAGGCGCTGAAATGGTCAAACCACACTGACACCTTGGTGAAGAAGGCACGACAGCGACTCTTCAACCTCAGGAGGCTGAAGAAAATAGGCCTGTACCCGAAGGCCCTCACAGTGTTCTACAGGAGCACCAATAATATCATACTATCGGGCTGCATCACAGCCTGGCACGGCAACTCCACCGCCGCTGACTGCAAGGTGCTACAGAGGGTACGCTCAGCCGAACGCAACATTGGGCGCACACTGCCTGCCCTCCAGGACACCTACAACACCAGGTGTCCTAGGAAGGCCAAGAAGATCATCAGGGACCTCAGTCACCCAAGCCATGCCCTGTTCTACCTGCTTCCATCACTCAGACACGGGCAGTATAGGAACATCATGGCAAAAACTGAAAGACAGGACAATAGTCACCACTATTCAGCCACCTGCTCCCCCTGTCCCCATCCTGCTCTTCGCGCTATAAAGGGTCTACACTGATACAGACTTGATCCTCTCAATCACGTTAGACACATTTGACAGAAGTACCGAACGTAACAAAAATCCTAGTACCGAACTGTTTTTTTGGTTTTGTTTCATTTTTAAGTACTGAAGTATTAGTATACCGTGCAACACTAGTATGATTGGGGTCATTGTCCTGTTAGAATGTAAGTCTTCGCCCAGTCTAAGGTCATTTGCACTCTGAAGCAGGTTCTCATCAAGGATTTGTCTCTATTGTGCTCCATTCATTGTTCCCCTATCCTTACCAATCTCCCAGTCCCTGCTGCTGGAAAGCATCCCCATAGCATGATGCTGCCACCACCATGCTTCACAGTAGGGATGGTGTTAGACGAGTGATGAGCTGTGCCTGGTTATCTCCAGATACAGCGCTTTGCATTCAAGCCAAAGAGTAGAATGTTTGTCTCATCAGACCACATCTTTTTCCTTATGATCTGTCCTTCACATGCCTTTTTGCAAACTCCAGTCATGCTGTCGTGCCTTTTCTCAGGAGTGGCTTCCGTCTGACCACTTACCCATAAAGCCCAGATTGGTGAAGTGTAATAGAGACTGTTGTCCTTCTGGCAGGTTCTCCGATCTCAGCCAAGGAACTCTGTAGTTCTGTCAGAGTGGTTATTGGGTTGTTGGTCACCTCCCTGACCAACGTCCATTTTGCCCGGTTACTCAGTTTGGTCGGTCTGCCAGCTCTAGACAGAGTCTGGGTAGGTCCATACTCTTTACCAATGCCAAAAACCACTATGCTCTTGGAAACTTTCAAAACTTTCACAATTCTATCTCAGAGATCTACAGCCAGTTCCTTGAACTTCATGGTATAGTTTCTGCTCTGAGGTGCACTGTCAACTGTGGGACCTTATATAGACAGGTGTGTTTCTTTCTAAATCATGTCCAAACAATTGAATTGGCCACAGGTGGACTCCAATCAAGTTGTAGTGCCGTCTCAAGGATGGTCAAAGGAAATTGGATGCACCTGAGCTCAATTCAGAGTGTCATAGCAAAGGGATGTGAATACTTATATGAATGATATATTTCTGTATTTAAGTTTCAATAAATTTGCAAACATTTCTAAAAACATGTTTTCACTTTGTCATCATGGGGTATTGTGTGATAGATACATTTTTAAATCAATTTTGAATTCAGGCTGTAACACAACAACATGTGGAATAAGTCAAAGGGTGTGAGTACTTCCTGAAAGCACAGATGTGTGTATGAGCTGCTTACATACTGGCCTTAATGCTCTACCCACACATTGTACACACACAACCTACCGAGACTGTGGTTGGGTTGGTGGTGTCTTAAAATGCAGCTGCAATTTATGGATACATTATTCCTTACCATAACACGTGAGCTTAGCAAATAGCATACTGTATTTCAGAATGTAGCACATAGCACTAGTCTGTCCAAGTGATAAATTTCATAGAGACTGCGATTATAATGCAAATCATAGTACTGTAAGTGTGAGTTTTAATATATTTTGGCACATATAAGCTACGTTTATAGCATCATTTCTCATAGAGAAGATGTATAGCTCCGTTGTATTTCACAACAGAGAGAGAGAGTATTGTTAAATCACACACATCACAGAGCTGCCAGTTAGGACAGATGTGACCTCAGCAGCCCAGCACATGCACATGATTAGATATGCAGAATGGCTTCCAGCATTACCTTGCATGTATAATTAGCCGATATGCTGCTCGCAGATGATAATTCTGCGAAACAATGTTTGTAGGGGGAGAGCGACGAATTTCCATTGAAGTGTGAAAGAGTGATTAAAAGGGCTGTGGTTTTATTAAGTCAACAGCGTACTCTCTGCTCTGCTCTCCTCTCCCCAGACACAAGGAAACAGAGAGAAACAACAATATGGAGCCATCTACCACATACATAGCCATCCATTTCACTCGCTCACATACAGATTCAGCCAACAAATCCATGATGGAAAAACAGAACACAACATCCTGTTTGACTAACATCCATTAGCTTTCACTTAATCACTTGTCAACCTTTGCAAATGCCACCGAACAGTAACCAAAGATACATAATAATAAACAATAGACAATTCTTTGGTCTTTTTTGTGCTTTCAACTGTGACATGCACTGTGGATAAAGTATGCTCATGTATTTGCAGAACTTCATTCAGATCATTAGGTGATATCGGTTATTAGGCATGCTGTATGGTAGGCATGGCAGACCTATAAAGCTGTGTTTAGGGTTGGGTTGAAGAGGCGTACACCGTAAGTCTCTGTGGTTTCAGTAGAGCAGAGGAGAAGATTCTCTCTGGTTTCATTCTGTCCTCTGAGGCCTGCTGTATGGAACACAGAACCCTGACTGCAGAGAGAAAGAGAGAGAGAGCGAGAGAGAGCATGTGTGTGTGTGTGTGTGTGTATGTGTTTGTGTGTGCGTGTGTTTTCTGCAGCAGGAGACAGAGCCAGAGCTCAGGCACTAGGGAGCCCTGTCTGTGGAGGAAGGGAGGTAGGGAAAGCGGGAGAGAAGGAAAGAAGGAGGGAGGGTGTGTGTTATCTGATGTGTGTGGGCGTCGAGCACAGAACATCTAATTACAGCTCCAGCAGCTCCAGCAGGCAGGCATTGGCTCTGTCTCGCTCATCCCCTGTTTGGGTGCTCTCTCCCTGGGTAGACCAGACAAGAGTCGACCCCTTCCCCATGTTTACCGACTGGAGCCTCCTCGACCATCAATTCCATGCCTTGGCTCAAGGGACTCTGCCATAGCCCACTGCACTATAGTACCCTGTAGCCCTGCCCTCTTGCTCTCTACCCAAGGGTTAATGAACGCTTGCAACATAGCTATATGAGATGGGACCATCATTTTCCCTTCTTTATTTCATGGTGCACCCAGCTCAGTAATTGGTCGTGATTGTGATTGGGGTTTGGCTCAATGTCTTCCAGGACCCAGCTGTGTAGTGGGAGATGATTGACTCTTTCCTGGCTGAGTGTGGCATCAGTCGCTTTCATCTCTGACTGCCCTGCTACTGTTTCAGAGGAGATGAGAGACTGTGTGGAAGACACGGGCAGATAGAGGGGGGTGCAGTATTATGAGGTCTCGCCAAAAGCAGACGTGGCTCGCGAGGCACAGACAACAGAGGGTTCCACTGGCACACTTTGTAGCACAGCAGAGCACAGCTGCCTCTTCATGCGTTTGGACGACGGAAAGAAAGAATGGGGGAGGAGAAAGAAAGAGGATGGGAGAAATAGATAGAAAAACAGAAGGAGAGAAAGAGAAACAAAGACTGACACAGATAACATCTTCACTGGCAACAGAGACATGCAGTGGGTTTGTCATTAAAAGAGCAGAGCTCCACATCGCTACCTACATCCCTGTATTCCAAAGGCTGCTGTATGTCCCTCTGAATGAGGCCAATCCTCAGGAGGGAGGGATTAACAGAGGAAACAGTGGATGTGGTTTGATCCAGCTCCTGTGTTGACGTGGGAGGAGAATCAGCCAGTAAACACACTATGCAGTGTGATGACAGAAACCCTACGGACTGGAAAAAGGAGACTGAACATCTTGATCATCAACCGTTTTCAAGGGTTGTTATTCTAAAAGAAAGGACCACTCATTCTCACGAACTGCCTCCAAGCCGTGGCTTAGCCTTAGCCTATAGGCAACAGAGAGGTATCATCTTTGTGTTGTTTGTCTGAGGCTTGTTCCACGTGCCCGTGGGAAGGCAGGAAAAAAAGTGATATAAAAGCCATTAACTGTCTCCCTCCACCTGTGGGCACAAAAGCAGGTTGAAGTCTAACTACTATTCTGATGAAAATAACATGTTATTGTGTGTCACTTCAGAGTTCCACCACGCAACGTTTCACATTTTCTCTGTCTTTCTCACTCTCTCTCTCTCTTTCACTCTCCCTTTCGCTCCCCATCTCTCTCTCTCTCCATCTCCCTCCCCCCTTCCTCTCGCTCCATCCCTCCCTCTCTCTCACTCTGTCTCTCTCTCTCTCTCAGTAAGGAATACAGCCGGGTCTTTTGTTCTGTGGCAATTAGAGAAGTCCTTGACTGCCACGCTAGTCCCGTATTGTTTAGTCAAGAGCAGCCACGCTCTCTGACTGAGCCGGAAAAGAGAGAAGAAAAAAGAGGAGCAAAGAGGTTTTCAGCTCGTCTGTGGAATATATCCACGAGCTAGCTAGTCAGGGAGGGAGCCAGCAAGGAGAGATTCAGCAGGAGAAGAAGAACAGGGTTAACAGTGGGGGATCTCTAGTGAATGAAGACAACAGCTATGATGATGGAGATAATGATAGAAAGGCAGGCAAGTACAATAACCGCAACAGCAGTAGGACTACACCACCACGGGAAAACAGAGCATCAAAAGCAGTGGGAGTGATGAGCGGTGGGGAGTAGAGGAGGTGATTGTTGAGGACGAGGCTGCTGTTGGTGGCCTTGGATGGCTTTAACCCAGCAGTAGTAATGACAGGCAGACAAGAAGACAGACAGGGAGATAAGCAGGTACTGAAAGTAGGTATGGAGAAAAGGACACAAGGTAGCAGACGGACAGACATCTGCCTCCAGGCAGACAGACATACATGTGCAGTAGTGTAGGAAGGGGAGCAGTTATAATGCAGGGAAGGAGCAGAGGCATTAGGGAGTGTGACAGAGGAAGAGAGATAGAGAGAGAGCAAGGGAGGAAAAGACGAAGAGAGGCATAGGGGCAGCGAGTGACGCATGAAGGAAGAGACAGAGATGGAGAGTGAGAGGCAGATAAAGAAAGTGCCCAAGAGAAAGAGAGAGAGAGAACGAGAGACAGGGTAGGAGGGCAGAGCACGGCTGGCTGGCTGGTTTCTGATCTGCGGCCCAGCCTGGCATAGGAGACTCCTTAGGGAGCCAGGTAGAGGGAGAGAGCGGGAGAGAGAGAGAGAGTCTGTTAGGGAGCAGAATAAGGGAAAAGTTTAAAAAAATATATAGGTGGATGAGAAGGGCAGAGAGCATAGAGAGAGACCATAGACTATAAAAAAAATATGGACGAAGCCATCGATACAGGACATACTGATACATCTGGTAAAATAGAAGCAGTACAGCACCTCCCCTACCTCCTCTCCACACACAGAAAGAAACAAACGTTTTGAAGGACACTCTGCCACAGCTCGGCCACATGGGGCTCACTATACTCCAGGCTTTTCTGGGGAGAAGGACATGTGATATTGTGTATACTGAGCATACTGCTGCTGTTGACACCAAATGAGGTCAGGGAGAGGGCTGCTCTGAACAATAGATGGATGTTGTTGCTTTACACAACCAGACGACAGCAACCCACTTTAGCTTATTAGTCGGCATGAGAAATACAGACGGTTTTATTGTGAATGGAGTGGACAACTGCTAGCCTAAACGAATGTCAAAATGTACTTGCTTCTCCAAAAATGGTTTTCTGCAATTGTATGATACTATTTCATTGGGATGTGAAAACATAAAGTGCATTCGGAAAGTATTCGGAGCCTTTGGCTGCATTCCAAATACTTAAAAGAGACACACCCTATCCCCTCAGCCCTCAAATTAATTGGACACTTCTGATGACGTATCATGACGTCTGACGAGTGTACACTTGCAGGGCAAGGGGCGAGGGAGGAAGGAATGATTTTTAAATGGACCGCCCTTGGCTGGAAATTTGTCACTCGTTCATCCCGTGATGATTGTGTTTTCAGCCACTGGTAGCTTGTGGGTGCTTTATATGCACAACAGTCAATTATGATTGCATGTCTACTTATATTAACTATATAATTATTAATATATGCCTAGCTAGCAATTTAATTAGCTTACTAACGTTAGCCTGCCTAGCTGGAACTTCTGAAGAAGGAAAATGTTTTATTTCTACATTTTCCAAAAGCTAACCAACTTACTTTTACGAGATGTGTTTGTGCATTAGTAGGACCATTTCTAATTGATTTACATTTGTTTTTACTTACACTTGTATGTTGACTGCATATTGACATTGAGGTTTTAAGTTTTGGCTGACTTGTCTTAGCGGATGTACTATCATCGCAAATTAATTATGGGTCGTTTCAGGCCCCGAAGTGAACATAATTGTAGACTCGCAAACTCCCATTAAAAAAATAAGGCTTAGGGGCAAACTTCCCTTGCTTGGCTAATCATTTGGACCGATGACAAATATGGCTGCAGGGATTCCCCCGAGGGCATAAGGCGAGGGTAAGTGGACGAGGGTGTGTCTTTTATGACTTTGAAACGCAGCCCTTTACTTTTTCCACATTTTGTTACATTACAGCCTTATTTTAAAATTCATTAATTCGTTTTTTTCCCACATCAATCTACACAAAATACTCCATAATGACAAAGCAAAAACGATTTTTTTGAAATTGTTGCAAATTTATAGAGAAAGAAAAACTGAAATATCACATTTATATAAGACCCTTTAGATGTACTGTGTTTAAGCACCTTTGGCAGAGATTACAACCTTGAGTCTTCTTGGGTATGATGCTACATGCTTGGCACACCTGTGTGGCACACCATTATTCTCTGCAGATTCTCTCAAGCTCTGTCAGGTTGGATGGGGAGCGTTGTTGCACAGATATTTCCAGTTCTCTCTAGAGATGTTCAATCGGGTTCAAGTCCGGGCTCAGGCTGGGCCACTAAAGGACATTCAGAGACTTGTCCCGAAGCCACTCCTTTTGGAAGATGAACCTTTGCCCCAGTCTGAGATCCAGAGCGCTCTGAAGCAGGTTTACATCAAGGATCTCTCTGTACTTTGCTCCGTTCATCTTTCCCTTGATCCTGACTAGTCTCCCAGTCCCTGCCACCGAAAAACATCCCCACAGCATGATGCTGCCACCAACATGCTTCACTGTAGGGATGGTGCCCAGTTTCCTCCAGACGTGATGCTTGGCATTCAGGCCAAAGTGTTCAATCTTGGTTTCATCAAACCAGAGAATATTGTTTCTCATGGTCTGAGAGTCCTTTAGGTGCCTTTTGGCAAACTCCAAGCGGGCTGTCATGTGCTTTTTACTGAGGAGTGGATTCCGTCTGGCAACTCTACTATAAAGGCCTGATTGGTGGAGTGCTGCAGAGATGGTTGTCCTTCCACAGAGGAGCTCTGGAGCTCTGTCAAAGTGACCATCGGGTTCTTGGTCACTTCCCTGACCAAAGCCCATCTCCCCCAATTGCCGGGCGGCCAGCTCTAGGAAGAGTCTTGGTGGTTCCAAATTTCTTCCATTTAAGAATGATGGAGACCACTGTTCTTGGGGACGTTCAATGCTTTAGAAGTGTTTTGGTACACTTCCCCAGATCTGTGCCTTGACACAAACCTGTCTCAGAGCTCTACGGACAATTCCTTGAACCTCATGGCTTGGTTTTTGCTCTGATGTGCACTATCAACTGTGGGACCAACTGTGGGACAGGTGTGTGCCTTTCCAAAACATGTCCAGTCAATTGAATTAACCACAGGTGGATTCCAATCAAGTTGTAGAAACATCTCAAGGATAATCAATGGAAACAGGATGCACCTGAGCTCGATTCTTAGTTTCATATCAAAGGGTCTGAATACTTATGTAAATAAGGTATTTCTGTTTTTTATTGTTAAAAAATTGTATAAACCTGTTTTTGCTTTGTCATTATGGGATGTTGTGTGTCGATTGATGAGGGATTTTTTTTTAATCCATTTTAGAATAGGGAGGCTTTAACGTAACAAAATGGGGAAAAAGTCAAGGGGTCCGAATACTTTCCGAATGCGCTGTACTCTTATATGAATCTTTGTGTGGTGTGTATGTGCGTGTGTGTGTGTGTGTGTGTGTGTGTGTGTGTGTGTGTGTGTGTGTGTGTGTGTGTGTGTGTGTGTGAGGGAGTCACAGGGAGTTGTGCTGCAGGGCACAAAGCTGCTCCAAACGTCCATCTGCTGAGTTCCTGCAGAATCCACAGTCCACCTGAGCCCGCTCAGCTACCCCCAACACACTCACTCACACAGGCACACACACAACCTCAAGTGTCCATCTTGTCAAGCAACGCACACATTCTGCACTTAAAGAAAAAATGCACTCTGTGCGGAGGCACTATTACTTAAACATCCACTAAACACAGAGACTAATGTATTCCAACAGATACCCGTTCATACTCCCATGCACAGCAACATTTCATCTTTTTCAGAAAAACAATAACCTCGATTTAGCAGGCAAATCTCTGCAGGACGTCGATATAACAAGTTTTCTGAAGCTCGTCCAAAAATGCATATTTTCCTATTTTCCCAACAGGTGTTGAGAGCAGTAGAGGGCTGAGGTGGGGAAGGGCCGTCTGCTTCGGAGTTTCACACTCTTCTCAGCTCCAACAGAAACCAAGTGGTAGCAGATTTAAAAAAAAATGCAGCTTCCATTTCTGCGTGGATTTAATGTTTGGCATATGTAGAGAATTCAATCATTATTGAAAGCAGTTCTTCACTATTTGTCTTGGCTTTGCCGAGGTGTTGGAAATAGAGGTTACTCGTGCTGAAACTATACTGCAGTCCATTTACCAACAGTTTTTCTTGTAGCCTGCTAAATAGCCTTAAACTGCAATGCCTGTTTAGAGAGGGCAATATTTAATTTAACAGATGCACAATTACCACTGTGTGAATTCTAAGACAGTTAGCAAAGGTTTTACATTAAGAGGGATAAATGCGCTATGTGTCATTAAACCTTTGTATATCTCTGGTTTGGAGTGTCTGGTTTGGCATGTTGTCAGTTGAAGACATGATGCCTATCTAATTCACTCACTGGCAGAACAGGCATTGTGCCACCCAGCTGAAACTGTTTGTGGCACCAAGCATAGACAATATATCAGTAGACAGAAATTCTAGTCCTATTTGGCTGCATTTAGACAGGCAGCCCAATTCTGAAATTGTTGCCACTAATTGGTCTTTTGACCAATCACATCAGATCTTTTCACATAATTTATTTAGTTTATTAGAAATTTTGCAGGACAAAGTCTCTTGAGATGCACCACCTCGTTTTCAAGTGTCCAAATAAAAAACAATAAAAGAAAATGAATAGTTAGTCAAAATAATAATATGGCAACTACTGTCTAATAATAATAGCAATGAAATAATAATAATACAAATAAATAAAACTTACATTAACAGACTTACATAACATATTTTTCAGAGCTCATCTGATTGGTCAAATGTAAACGTAGCCTTTGATGTCCCAATCAGAGCAGGCCCCAGCTAAAATGGCTGACAAACTCTGCGACGCTGATGAATAGGGGCTCTATGACATCAGCCTACAGGATGTAGGGTTTTATATCTATTAGGCCAAATAGAAGGCATTAGGCAGAGGTCATCTTTTTAAAGGACAATTCTACCACTTTTCAACCTCATTTTCGTGATCTCCAGCACGATACGGGTACAATACAATACCGGTCTACGGGCGCATTTCTATGTTTTGTGTAAAAATATATGAAGTTAAAAAGTTCTACCTGATGACATCATCAACAGTTACCACATTTTAAAACTGTTATTTTCAAACAGTATGAGATTCCCGTTGACGTGGGGAGCAAGAAAATATCCTCCCCCTGGCTAAAAACTCGTTGCAGGTTTTGAAAATCACTGTTTTTTGTACTTTTAATCCTATCCTGTGATGTGACAGAGAAGCATTTTTTAGGACCTTTCTTCTTATCTTTTTAAGCACAGATTATAGAAACTCGCCGTTTTCACATATGTAGACACTGGTATGGTGCTGGAGATAATGAATATGAGGTTGAAAAATGCCAGAATTGCCCTTTAAGTACAGATGCGCATATCAACTCTCTCCATTTGGGTTATCATATTTTATCACCAACTGATCAAAGGCCAAGTTCTGTCAAAAACGTTATATTCCTATGTTTGATATATATTTCCAAACTATGAGTTTGGAATAAATCTGTGAAATTGTGAAAATTAGGATAATGCCCTTTTAGTGTAAGACCAGTTTGAAAATACTGCCTGAAATATCAGCCTGTTTTTGTGGGTTGGAGTTTTGGTGACATCACCAGGCAGTAAATTAGTTAATAAACCAATACGAAAGAGAGTTTCAAACCTCTCTGCCAATAACAGCTAGTTTTCAGTTGCCCCCTACCCAATCAGACCACTCCTAGACAGTCCTAGCAAAATTCTTGCTTGAGAAATTGCTCTTGCTAAGAAGCTAGTTCTGTTCCTTTTTGACCATTTTCATTGAAAACATTCACAGTAAGGTACTGAATTGTTACCCAGAGAAGATGTTATATTGAGATAAAAACGTCTGCATTGGACCTTTAACACTTTGGCTGCGTTAAGTCCGTTGGTAATACTACACTTTCATAATAGGGGAACTCCTTAGTAATGGGAGAACAATAGACTTGAATGTGATCGGATGATTCACACAGATATTTACAAGAACGACTTTGGGTCAAACGTTTCATTGAGACCAAGAACAATGGGCTCAATCCACTCCATATAAATGTATTACAGTCAAAGGTTTTTCTGAAAGCAAGCATCTCATGTCTAACCAACTTGGCCACGTTATTTAGAATGAGGGATATCTGGATCAAATCAGACCTCTCTGAAATGAAAACGGATGGTCCTCCCTTCTGCAGCACCAGACGTTTTGACGTTTTGAGATTCTATACAGGCGATTGTTAGAAAAGGGGATAGTCTAAGTTTTGAACAGATCTAAAGTTGTCTATCAACTGTAAAAATGGAGTGCAACAGAAGCAGTTACATCTGAAGTATCTGATCATCAATGAATTAGAGAAAAAGTCATTTACCATCAGGTAGGCCTATAAGCGCTTGTAATATTTTTTCATTTGGGAAACTATCCTTTTCTAATTTATTCAATTTTATTCCATTATATTGTTGTTACAAAATAGATGTGTTGACTGTGATCAGGGCATGGAAATATAAGAACATCTGCTAGGTTAAATTAACAAACTAAGCATGCGGGAGCATGCTCCTCAAATCAAAGACTGGCCAAACTCCTGTTTCTAAAAGTGAACTCAAAGGCATAAGGCATTTTTCGTTTCATTATTGTTTAATCCTAAAATTACATTTCATACAGCCTAAATGCATTGCATAATTCAATTGAGTTCTTTCTTAGGCTACCTGGCTTGCTCTTGACTGATTTAGAGTCAGTATGTTGTTTAATAGCCTGTTTAAATGCTGAACGTGAATTGATAGTGACAGAATCACACATCACTTCCCAAGTGAATCACATTATTTCTCTCCTCAGCTAGAGAAGGTTGTAGCGCAGCCTCTGAATGTCATGGAGACAAACCAGAGATGTCCCATATGCATCCGAGTCACATCGTTCCCCGGTATTTTACAGCTTGTTTCTAGCATTACGGACTAAAGTGTCATCATACACTGAGTGAACAAAACATGAACCATTTCCTTCAGCGTGCTAAATCAGGTTCACAAGTGATTATTGGTAG